>NC_053117.1:2398588-2448588 GCF_010015445.1 Perca fluviatilis | reverse complement strand
AACAGCTTTGTGAACGCCCCAGCAATAAAAACATAAATATCAAATCCTTGGAAATACATAATTTATGCTGGCTTTTTGAAGTAGCAGTTTGATTGACATGCAACTGCACACATTCTTTCCTGTTGAAATGTATGTTGAGTATGTTGATCTTTTTGTCTGCTAATGGAAAAAACAATATTCTAAAACAATTATCATGCAGTGTATAGGCAGTTGTATTTAATATGGAACTGGGACACGCTGACTGTATTCCTGTGTGTAAAACAGATGTGTCTCTTTCTTTTTGACTATAGAACCAGACATATGGCTCCACCACATTCTTGTTCACCACCCATTTATGAAAAGCTCTTTTGGGAAATCGCCACTTGTTTTTTAATTCAGTCAGAGAGAACTAGTTAATAGAGACAATCAATGAATTTACCTACTGTTAATGAAATCAGTATCTTCCAATTAAAAAGCCATATGTCATTTTTTGGTGCCAATTCATTCAGTGGTGGAGGAAGTATGCACATCCTGTATTCAACTCACAGTAGCAATACAGTTATATAAAAAATACTCCATTACAAGGAAAAGTCTTGGTTGTAGCAGGAGGCGATATGAATTGCAAATTGGACGCAGTGAAAGATCGTTCTATAGGTACTGATAACATGCAGTATATGAAAGACCTAAATCTGTTGGATATTTGGAGACACCTTAATCAGAGCTCCATATTTTATCATGCTATTCTGGTACACACTACTCACTCATTGATTACTTTTAGGTGTCTGCACAACTGCTTCCTTAGATTACAGATTGCCAATATACCCCAGTGTAGTTATTTGTGACGATGCAGCAGCATCATTAATTTAACACAAAATAGTGAGCGACCCTCCCTAATGGCGTCTTCTAACAGGATGGCTTCGGGACTCATCCTTAGAGTTCCTAGGCAAGCAAATCGATTTATTTTTGGAAACAAACACAGGTGAATCGTCTGTATGTGGAAGATGGGAAGCATTCAAAGCTTTCATTAGAGGTAAAATTATTGTTTTTTGGAAAAAATCTAAACAGAAATATGCACAAGAGAATAAACGATTACACAGTCAGAACAATCATAGGATTCGAAGGACATTTTCCAAAAAAGGAACTGACAATGCAGATGACCATAAGAAAATACTACTACAGGTCCCAATTAAATGAACTGTCTGCTAGTAGAGCAGTTATTGTTATGAACATGGAGACAAAACAGGAAGGCTTGCATGGCAGCTAGGACAAACAAACTGAGAGAGATATTACTACAATTGAAGGTCCAGTGAAAATAAATGAAGCTTTAGGGATTATTTTAAAATGTATATAGGCCTATATATATATATATAAATGACACAACGTCATGGATGGTAAGGATATGATTAGATATTATGTCTGTAAATAGTGGTTTCCAATAAAATGTTATGGAATTGTACGAACCATATCTTTAATGGCTGTTTTCTCAAAATGAGTTTTTTCTCGTACTCTGAGCCAGAAATCTCCACTTCAGTAGCAATTACACCAGGCTTTTCAGTTTTATTCCTTTCTATATTCTGAAGGCTTTTACACAGGAGTTTATTCATAGATCATTCATATCCGGATTTAAATAATATTTTATTCCTAAAAACATGGATGAAAAAGATTTCTTTCTGGCTGTTGACAGTATTTTCTGAATGTATGGAGTGATAAAAAAAAAAGATTCCCTCCGTAAAAACATTTGACTCTAATATGTCAAGAATTTTGAAACCAGTGTTCGGATTCTGTTTTTGAAATGTTTGCAAACGAGCGCATATTTAATTAGATATGCCTAATTTGCCTAGAAATTCAAACAGAACATTTCAGAAAACTTGTAATACAAAAACATTGGTCTTTATGTAAATAAAAAGTTTGATGGTGATATCTATTAGATTCATTTGTACCCTATTCACCTGTAGTGTTACAAACATTTGAAGTTGTGTGTGTACAGGTGTGTGTCTGTGTTCCTGTGTCAGTGTGTATGTGCGAGGGGGCCTTGCTAGACGTAATATATCATTTTGCAGACCTGATGCACCAGTCAACAGTCTCCGGCTCCGCTGTAATATTGGAGATATTTGCGGTTTTTGTGAGGCACAACAATTGAGAGTGAAAATATATGTATGTGAAAGGAGAATGTATGTATGTGAGAGTACCAGAATGAATAATGTCTTATACGGCCCCTCATAAACCCGTTCATTCTAGCACACATGGTGCTCCTCGGCTTTACACACAAACAACATGCCCCAGTATCCAAAGACTCCAAAAGACAGATGAGAAAATGAAACAGTCTCTGTATGGAAGGCTTCTTTCTAATGCCACAGAACATTACACTACAGTGTAACTACAACTACAGTACACAACATTTGTATTCCTTAGACTGTGCTGAAAAAATGTGAACCAATAGCCGTACTGTCTAGACTTAACAGCAATTAAAAGAATCATTTCCAGCTGCATTTACTCGTTTACAATCCTTTTTATATATTTAAATCATTCTAAATGAATTGTGCGACTCTCGTCAACATAATAGAGAAACAGGAGATTAGCTGTAGATTAATTTAGTGAGTAAATTAATAAAAACCGGAGAGTGGGGCGGGAGAACAGCCTCATATCCTCAAATGAAAATAAATTATGTTGGGATTTTGGCTACACATACAGTGTTTAACATATTCATTGCAGGCTACTGGCACATTTATAAAAGAGCATTAGCTGTGTGTAACAGCTTCATTACACGTTTGTATGACAGGAGTAGTGATGTCAATACAATACATTTGGTTTGCTGAATACATTTCCAATCACTTTATTTCCAATCCAAATGCTTTTATTCTGGACTTTGATATGCAGCCAGTTAGATAATGCATGTGACACTAAAAGGAATCTCCCAGTTATGAAATGTGTCATCGAGCTGTTATGAAAACACAAAGAAATTAAAAAGAAAAAAGAAAAAAAGGATCTGGTTTCAAAGAGACGAGAGCAATACATGGAGTGGTGTGCACCCAGCTCAGATGTCTCTAATGGATTTCCCTCCTGCCAGGTGTTTGTGTTTAACAAAAAAAACAAAAAATAACAAAAAAAAACCCCCCCCAAAACACCCCCCCCCCCAACCACTTTTCCCCTTTTCCCCTCCTCCTTCCCCCCCCCCCCCACCCCCCCGCTCTTATAGCAGGCAGAGATCTTCCTGTTACTTAACCAGGTTCCGTATTCTAATTCATTTCTGATTAAATAGCCACGCTCGCTGATTAAACATGATCCGCAGCCATCCTTCCAGTAGCCTTTCTTGAAGTCCTTGATTAGATCTGCCATGATAGAATCCCAGCCATGTGGAAAAATAGGGGGAAAATGCTGGATTTCTGCAAGTCATGAATTGCCTTCTGCCAGGGAGATGTAAATCAGTGTAGCAAGCTAAAATTGATGGAGCATCCTCTGGTTTTATTCCTGGCCCCCGACATCCCCCCCCTTATGCCCCAGCCGGTGCTCACGGACACTGAAAGATGGATTACAGGCAAAAAAGAGAGCTGTGAAACAAAAAAATTCAACATCTGAGCTATCAATCACATTGGTCCGATACGGCTTTTTCTGGCTTTTACTTTGTTACATAAACTGTAAATATGGACACAGCTGAATGTGAGGCCTGTATCTGCTTTGATCCCCATTGACAGTGCTTATGTTGAGTTAATTGAGCTCATATCCCAGGACACATGATGCGAGGCTGTAACATTATCCATTTCCTGCTTGCAGCTCATTGGGATGCAAGGGCAGTGCTGTCAGAGTAAACTGCGCCTTGGCAGAGATGGCGAGCAGTGTTGCTGCTGCTGCTCCTGCAGGGACATGACAGCTACAGTCTTCCTAGCCATAAATCCCCCCCCCCACACTCCGCAGGGCACACAGCCACACCTGTGTATTAAGTTGAAAGACAGCTAAATTCAATCTGCCCCGTCGTGCCATGTCAGTGGGTGAAGTTGGTCGGGTGTAAGACATTTGTGCTGTTTCATCAACAGCCCATTATTTATTATGGGTAGCTTTTTTTCAGTTGCTAGGGAGAGGGGGTGTGTGTGTGTGTGGGGGGGGGGGTGGTTTGGGGTTGGAAGTCACTCCACCGTGTGTGAACCCAATTATGCCACCTCCTTCGCTTGTCCCACTCAAAATCAGAGCAGTTTGCTTAAAGCCACATCCCAAGCTTTTCTCACTATGTCAGTCACGGATATAAGCACGCATTATCCTGAATAGAGCGTGACGAATGTTAAGCTTTTCCCTTCTTTTTTTTTGTTCTTCTTTAAAATCAAATAATCAATCACTGACTACTTTATGGAGTGTACTTAATTGTTCACGGCGGCGCCTGTTGATATCAACCACTTGCTGCCGCGCGCGGTTGAGGAAGGGAGGTAAACAGCTCTCCTTCTGCTTCCCAGCTCAGTGTGATATGACTTTGATTGTCTACTTGCAATTTACCCAGCAACTGCCAGCTCTCTGTGTTCGCCACATCTCAAACAGACCTTTTCTTAGATCTCAATGGATTGCCTAGCAACCTTTTTCCTCAGAACAAATACCAATCTGTGCACCCAGCAGCGCATGGTGACCAATAGGCCTATAATTATTATGCAAAGGGAGACTAACCACAGACGTAACACCTTAAGAAACAATGGAGTTATAGAAATCCTTAAATACATACACAGCTAATTAAATATTTAATAGACAATGGTTGATTCATAACTCCATATACCTTGCATGAATTATGGAAGCGACTTCCGGTTATTCCTTTCAATTGAAGCGGTAATTTAGTGCTACAGGTGTCCTCCCTTTTCTTTGAGCTTTTCTGAAAAATGAAATGATATGGGAACACAACCTGTCACACATAAACGTATACGTAGTATCTGTGAGTTGGCGTAGAGGCCACTGGTGAAGAATGTATTTAATAGAAGTCCTTGGAGCAAGCCGACCCAATTGGCCTGTCATCTGAACTGCAGCTGAATGTGAAACTAGATTAACTACGTGTATGGATGGGGCTTGATGGAGGATTTTCACATTATATAGCACATACCGCAACTATAATCCTGGAGCGAGCGCGTGTCTGGTAAAGTCAGCCTTTCATACAAACCACACAGCACAATACTGCCCTAACTATGGCTTTATTTATCATAATTGATTTGTATTTTTAACGCTGAATGTGGCATTGAGGGAGATGGATTCTGAAACTATTTAAATAGCAGCAACTGTCTGTGCATTATCCTGACTTTCAGGTCTCGGCTTCGACAGCAGAGCAGAGACAGTGGCTGAAACAGCTGCGGCTACAGCCCGTGGTTTTTGAAAGGAAGCCGTGCATTTCCTTTCACTGCTGCTACCAAACATGCTTTCACTCACGCATCATCCTGCACTAACCCTGTTTTTAGTGCGTCAACATGTCTTTTCCCAATAGTGCTTTTGTTGAAGCCCCATTGTGTGCAGGAAATCTGTGGAAATCAAGGAAAAGCCTGTGTTGCTTAATGGATTCAGATATTAAACCTTGAGCCAGTAATGCTGACATCCTCCTGTGAATTGCGTATTATTATTTCAAATGATGAAGATGTATTTTTTTATCAGGATTTAACCAGATGACAATAGGTAAGGGAATGTACAAAAATGATTAGGGGGGGTGAAGAGCGGTGTGACAGTTACCGAGGCGTCGTTTCACTCTCTCGTCTAGAGCCAACTCCCTTTATGCCTTCCCCTCAGTAACCCCCGCGTCTGTTATGCCCTCTTCTGCCATACGGCAACACCAGTTACCGTCAGCGGAGCGGATGTTTTGGTCTATACTAAAAAGAGTTACTTAGATACTTCCCTGATTGCTAGTGTTTTAGAGAGACACACACGCCCTTACTGAAGGGCCCTCACCCGGATCAGTGAATCTGAAGGCAAGGCAAGAGACCCTAGACGTCCCCAACTTTTCAACTGAACTACTGTTCAACAGGGGAGATCTGGCAGTCCGAGTTTTTTGGGGAAAGCAGGGGAGAATCTTTCACTTTTTTCTCATTTTAAATTCATACATTATTTCAACCTTCCTTCCCAAAATAGTTAATAGTTACATTGATTATTACATCAAAAATACTGCTTTCAGCTGTGCCATGATTTATAAAGGTGCACTTTGCCACAAAGGACAACGCTTCTGTTTCTGTGACAGGGGTTCATTAACGTGTACACTGTGGCGCATATTATCCGTATTAGCTAACACTTGTCCGATTTCGGATTTCAATTGAATGTATTTTTGTGAATGTCAGAGTTAGGAGGAGGCTAGCTAGCTCTCATTGATGGACTCCATCTCACCGCGGCTCTATCAATGAGACTCGCGGACAAGAGGCTTTATTTCCCCGATTGTTTGTTTAAATAACTCAACACACATACCCATTATAAGATTAACTGGAACCTGCGGGCTGCAGTAAAAGATTGCGGGCGTAACAAGCTCGCTGACACTGCGGTCAGGGCGGCGATGTAGCAACCCAGGCAGCACCAACACCGGCACTAAACTCCGACACATAGTCGGAGAAAATTTGCAATTAGCCATCCATTTTCGTAAAGCGGCCCATATTCGAGCTTTATATGGTTGATTTCTCGCATAAAAAAGTTTCAGAAGTGAATTTTGTAATGGAATAGCAGAGATCTGCGTGACCTCAGTTGTGTAGCCTATGTAAATATTGGGGCGTGACTGTTCTCTTAAGGTTCCGGATTTTGAGATGCTTTCGTAAGCAACTCAGCTTTGTTGGGATTCGCCCGTTTTCAGCGGCAGTTTCAAAATATGAGATTTTCATAGTAAAGGGGTGTCAGTGGGATTTTGAGCTTCTATGTATGTCCCACCAAACTGTCGTTATTCAACTATGACAGGGTAAAATCGGTTTTGCATTCTATCACCCCTTTAACATATTAAGGTTTAAATTGTGGTACACCATTAATCAAACTGTACTATGTTAATACAGTTATATTAATTTTGTCATGTGTGCGGGGACGGTGATGCAGTTTTTTTCTGAGTCAAGAATTTGGGTTCAAAGAAAACATGAATTGCTTTTTAACAAAGTGAAACATAAGTTTAGGCCCCCCCTTACCACCCCAATCATTTGTGCACAGCCCCTAAACAATGTGCCTGGTTACAATTACTGGGTTATACCCAGGAGTCTTTTCCCATCACATTGCAGAAAAAATGGCCTACTCTAACATAGTTTTAACTTGTAAAATGGAGGATTAGGTAGTTGAATACGAATGTGGGAGTCATAGAACTTTTCACTTCAAAAGCACCCCTCATTAAAGCAACTTTAAAGCGAGACAAACAGAGTTATGAGTCATTGGGAGCATTAAAAGTGGCCACACCTTTGACTCTGAAATGTATCAGGAAAGTATCGCCTTGAGTTTAAAAATAAACTAGCAGCGCCAGTGTCATAGTGGGCTTGTGAGATGGTAAAGGTAATCTCAAAGTGTGGGCATAGCAGCAGTGTAACTCCCCAGGGAAATCAAGAGCTTTTACAGCTGCCCTGCCTGCCAGCAGTTGCAACACAACTCTAAAATGACACGGCAAGAAGACAGACAGAAACTTCAGCTTGACCTTAAATCAAAATACTTCAAAATACGCCATCAACTGGTGGGTGAGACAAAGCCGCTTGTTTCCAGATAAATATGCCACTGCCTGAAGTGCAGCCGAACATGAAAGCGTGTTTAGCTTTCACCCTGCAAGTTTGATATGAACCGTACATCTGTTAAGAATTCTATTCCCACTTGTTTTGTGTTATGCCATCCGCTCTGCATTCATAAGAGGAATATAGGTTAGACTATGCCAAGAGCCAAAACATCTGGCCCAATTTTATAGGATTCTAGGTAATTTAAGTAAACAAGAAGAGTACAGAGTTACTGTATTTGAGTCACGTAGCTGTTTGAAAAGAAGTGCAGGAAGTACATAAAATAAAGGAGGTATCGTGCCTTTTTAACACTTCTTCTACCCTTTAGTTTATTGTGCTTTTATGAGTCTTGTAAATGTAGAGAGCTCTCTCGATGACGTCCTGAATCCCCAAGAATATAAGATCACTGGATGAAATCAATAGAACAGAATGAGGGATGAGATGATTTTAAGCCCACATAACATAAAGTGTTACATTGTCTAGCTTACTTTGACAGCTCCGAAGAGGGAGAAAATAGCTAGTGTCTGCTTTCCAAATAAGTGCCTACAGATTGTCAGAAAGACCAACATGTGTTCAAATAGATAAAATGTCAAGTGAAAAACAAACCTAAAGAAATCGTCTCTTGCTATTACCTTGACACTTTTCATTTCTGGAAATTACAGTTAGCAACTTGTTGCTCCTTCACTGTGCGGGTTTGGACATGGTCCTTTAAAAATGTTTTTCCCAAGTGACCCTCTGACATGAGCGTGCATGCACACAATTCTGAACAGTTATGTATTTTTGTTTTTCAGGCTGTTTCAGTCGATTCCCTATTACAGGTTGAGTCATTTCGAGGACTTCAGATGACAGCATTTCTCGATTAGAAAACCTTTTCCACATACCAACCCTCCTGGTTTAGGCAAACTCCCAGAATGAAAATATCTTGTACTTCTCTTGTGTTTCTATGAGTCACACAGTTGATTTAAGACGTGCCGTGGGTGATAATTATTTTCCTAGTAAAGTTGCAGAGACAGAACAGCTCCAGAAGTGGTTATCGATTGAAGCATCATGAGTCATCAGCCTGTTAGTGTAAATGCTTGTGAACACATAAGTCTGAATGCTATGCTTTTGTATCTGCCGCTCCCCCCTATCCTAATTCTCTCACCCGACTCTCTTCTGGACACTTAAAGTGAGTGCAGTGTATGCAATCTATCAGTGTCGTTAAACTGTTCCGTGTGTGCGGCTACAGAGCAGTAAATCCTATAGCAGCGTGAATCTGTCATATGTCAGAACGTGTTGTCATAAGCAGATATATCTTCTGCACTGCCTATTTTTTTCTTTTCTTTCTACAGAGGCAAACCAGGCGGAGCATTTGCAAAATGTCTGTTATTGAGGAATCATTGAAAATCTGACATACAAGTGTGCAGTTGTACACAATTAATGTGTCATTCATTTGTGACCATGATGTTGGATGACTGATTTTATACAGTCGGCTTTAAAATATTCAGATTACATATATTACATATTATGTTTAATATAATGTTTTATAATATGCCCCCGTCCCCCCAAAAAAACAAACAAACAAGGAAATACAAGGAAAATAAAGTTTCTCTAAAAAAAACATAAAGAGCAAACATATAATAAATAGATGTAAGGACAATTTCATTTATGTCACATGTTCAAAAGCATTTTGTTTTATTATCAAATCAATATTGTAAAAAGCCACTCAGCGACATTGAATTGACCACTTGCTAAGCTATGCCCCCTTAGTTACTTTTGCCATGCCTGTCAAGCTCTCTGTTCTCACACAGCACTATGAAACCAGGGACAATTTACCACTCAAACGTCTTAGTCATTTTTAAATCAGTGGCTAAAAGATTTCAGACAGTGGTACACAAAAGAAGCTTCTACATTCTATCTGGCGATTATTGATTTTCCCAGCTGAAATGAAGCTGAAACTGTTGCTGGCAGATTTTATCACCTGTAGCAAGCCAGCTAATTAAGAATTAAATCAAAATTAAACATTTGCTACACGAATTGATTAAAAATGCTTACTCCGAGGAACTTTTTGAAGTTTCCAGCTGACTTTTTTTAAACGTTAGATTTGATGTCTACATGCTAAAAGACTGAGACTAAAGCTACATTTCCAAGACATTTTTGTTTTGTTTTTCAGATGAGTGTGTTTGCTGAACACAATGCTATCTCTGGTAACGGGTTTGCTGGAGTGTAAACTTCCCAAAATATAACAGTAGAACAGGGCCAGGACAGAGCTGCTAACATTAATGTACCCTACACATTAGTATCTAGGACCTGTGGCCATGCAGTGGGATATATTACACAGTGGACGTGCTAGTTGTGAAGAGGGCTTTTTGTCTAACGTACCCCACAAAATATAGTTAACTAATGAAATGCTCCATTGGCCTCGAAAACGACACTTTAGCCAGTAAGATAGTTAGCCAGGCATGCTAACGTTTGCAGCTTACATTAGCGCAGGCAAACACACAGTGTAATCACTTTTGCTCTTGCATTTATGGTTTATGAAAGACTAGACAAAAAGATACAACCCTCCTAAACTGTCCTCCCCAAACCAGAATCTTTTTCTAAACTTAACTAAGTAGTTTTGGTGCCTAAACCTAACCAAGTAGTTTTTGGGCCTAAACCTAACCAAACAAAACCATTTCACGTTAATGACCTGTTTAAAACTGCAACTGTTATGTTCAGATATGAGGACAGAAAACGCTCCTGTAGGTCTTTTTTTCTGCCACCGCTAGGGGCACTAATTAATGAAACACTCTATGATTAAACTACCCATATGGCCTTATGGTTTGGAGGACTTGTTCTTTAAATGCTGAGTATCACTCTTACGCCAGAAACACATTGCACGCGGAAGCACCGTGAACCGGAGCTATTTTCATTTCAGCACCCATGTTATCCAATCTGTCCGGCCACACCGGCTGCGATCAGGCGCGGAGCGGTCGCACTGGCCCACGTAGCCCGAAAAGGCCCGAGCCCGACAGAGTTCGGCCCGAGCCCGACAAGTACATTTTGATTGACAGCTTTTTAAAAGCCTGAACCCGTTTACAGCCCGACTGTACAAAAGGCCGTCTATCAGCAGTCATTAGAGTGTCGGAGAATAGCGCGGACACTCGCTTCACAACGCGAGCGGGCACACGCACCACTCGGCGGAAAAGGGAGAGAAAGAAAAAAGAGACTGCGCCGCACGCACACAGCTCCTTTGTCTTTCGTTAAAAATGAGTCATTTATACATGTTTTAACATAATTTATTCATGACTAACGGAGGCTATAGGCCACTTGGAAGTTGGAACAAAGAAACCGGCTAAGTCCTCCAGAGACCAGCCTCCGTTTCACCTCCTCAGGTATGGAGGAAATATTTATTCATAATTCAAATTGAAAGTCCAAAGAGAAAACAAAGCGAGATGGAATTTTTTTTTTTTTCATTTGGCTTTGGCTTTTGAATTTAGTATTTGGCTTTTGAATTTCAATTTATCATTGGCTTTTAATTTTCATTTAATATTTGGCTTTTGAATTTCAATTTAACATCGGCTTTTAATTTTCATTTAATATTTGGCTTTTGAATTTCAATTTAACATTGGCTTTTAATTTTCATTTAATATTTGGCTTTTGAATTTCCATTTAACATTGCCTTTTCATTTGGACTTGACACATGTCAATGTAAATGAGGAGGCGTGGCCCAAAGGCTGGTGGGAGGGTCTTAAACGACAGGGGTGCAGAGGCACCTTATGAGCAGCAGGGGGAGCAGACTGCTGAGGAGCACACTGTTGAGCGTCTGTCTGTAGCTTCACCACCTCGGCCAGGCTTGGCCTCTTATTTCACATGATAGAAAATGATGATGTAGGCTAAACACAAACGACATTTCATGCAACAACCGTGAAGTTTTCATGTAGTTACTATAATTGGGCCCGTGTTAGTGAGGACTAAATTAGAACTGTATTTAAAGCTGATTCTGGTTTCCAACTTCGCACTAGTTATATTTAATTAAGCAACAGTAGAAACATGGGTGTGGGTAGCTCTGCTACGTGTGTTTGTGTGTCGTCAGATCTCGAGGACGCACACACGCACACAATCTCAACCGGATAGTCATCGTCCGAACTGCGACCTCTCCATTTTCTTTCTCTCACTTTTTTCTCCGGGTGGTGCGCGCGGTGTGAGGTGCGTGTCCGCGCTATTCTCCAACTTGTAGGCTACTCACAACAATCACTCCTGATTGACGGCCTTTTGTACAGCCCGTGTACTTTTTCAGACTTCCAGCTGACAGCGGTGTCTGTAAGCATCACTGGCCGGCCAGCAGGGAGGCGATCCCGGCCGCCACCAGCTGGCTGTCCCGTCAGACTGAAGCTTCTGACAACATCGGAGAAAATGTGTAGTTGGCCATCAACGTTTGTAAAACTGCCCATATTCAAACTCTACACAGTTAATTTAATTGCATAAAAAAGTCTCAGAAGTGAATTTAGTGGTGAAAAAGCAGATGGAAATTGTAAAATGTTTCCAGTTGTTTGCTGCTGCTAATACGGCAAACTTCCGATCTAGATTATAGAATCGATATATATTTTTTTTTTTATAATTTCCATCTGCCAAATATTAAATGAAAATTAAAAGCCAATGTTAAATTGAAATTCAAAAGCCAAATATTAAATGAAAATTAAAAGCCAATGATAAATTGAAATTCAAAAGCCAAATATTAAATTCAAAAGCCAAAGCCAAATGAAAAAAAAATTATATTTTTAATTTCATCTCGCTTTGTTTTCTCTTTGGACTTTCAATTTCTCTTTGGACTTTCAATTTGAATTATGAATAAATATTTCCTCCATACCTGATGAGGTGAAACGGAGGCTGGTCTCTGGAGGACTTAGCCGGTTTCTTTGTTCCAACTTCCAAGTGGCCTATAGCCTCCGTTAGTCATGAATAAATTATGTTAAAACATGTATAAATGACTCATTTTGCATGTGCTGCAGCGATCGTTTAATCACATACAGGAAAGCTACAGTGCAGCCGGATACTTTAGAAAATAAAACAAATTTCAAAATAAAACACCCAGGTTTAGGGGGATTTTGGCTGTCTTGACTTCTCAGCCATGTGTCTACAGCAAGACACGAGATCAGGCACAACACACACACACACACACACACACACACACATATGTAGAGAGAGAGAGAGAGAGAGAGAGAGAGATGTTCTGTAGCGTGGAGAAGAGAAGGGTATGAACAGTCAGGTGTGCGATCAGGCACGATCGGTGTGTTCCCGGTGTTACAGCACCACGCACAACAACAAAGCTTGACAGGCCTGGTGCACCTTTTTTACGGTTGCCTAACTATGACTGGACAATTGCTATTCAGGGGGCTGGTTTAACTAATGGTCAATTCCCAGCTGACAAATGTGCCAATTAAATACTAATAATACATTTAGCTTTCACCAGTTTCATGGCACACTATTTGTGTGTGAAGCACATGTAGCTGTCGTCTATTAATACCCAGGACCTTTATTGGATATTGTTTTGTACAAAAGTTTTTTCTTTTCCTTGAAGCAACATGGAAGTCCATTAGGGGAGTTCAGAGAGTGGAGTATACTGTATTACGTCAGATAACGGTCACACACAGGTCACAGGAGGAAAAAAAAGATACCATCAGGGTCTTGATCACTAAGGCAAAAACCAGACACATATGATTTTTTAGCAGTCTTGCCATCAGCGCTGTGCTCTTCAGTCTTAACCACATATGCTGCTGTTTAAATACAGCGAACAGTTGGTTGGGTTGATACCAGTCATCTTGATGAATGACAATGTGACTGGTCATTTACCACAGTTTATTTACCATATATTATGATGTAACATCTTGTAAAAAGCACACACATGTAGATATATGAGTGCACAATCAGATAATTGGTCAAAGAACACATTTCCAAAACAAAAACCATTAACTAGAGTGATTTAAATGGATGGTAAAAAGTAAATATCCGAACATCCCAATGCACCGAGATCTGGTGTTTATTTTTCATCTGTTTATTTCTCAGCTTGATTAAATTAATTATACATCCTAAATCATTTAGGAAATCAAAAGTCACCATGTAAATTATACTTACTGCCGGCAAGATGTGTAGGCTGTACATTTTATATGACAATCACTGTCTGTTGTTTTCTGACTTGTTTCCCTCATCCTGGGTAATTTCATTTGGGTGGCTCATCTCTCGAGATGAGAAGCGCCACGGGGACGTGAGTTAGAGAGAGACCTCTGACTGACAGGGTGATCAGAAAAAAGCAGCAGAAAACCTTTGAGCTTGGCTGAGCTTTCATTTGTTCTGCTACTCAATTGCTCATCATGCTGTTCCCCTGCTCTGTTAATAGCATTTTGCATTTGATTACCTTACCTGACGCAGTGGAGGGGTGCCCGGATAAGGATCAGTCGAGGAAATGTTTTAATAAGATTAACAAATCATTAATTTATTAGCCTTAATACACCTTAAGAGGCAGAGCAGAATGTGGAAAGCAATGCTGCTGCTCAGCCTCCTTTGCCTATTGAGGACATCGCGGGTCAGGTCGGTCAGAAGCTCACTAATCAATACTGCTGCACCCTTTTATTTTCACTGAGAAAGATTTTCATTTTCATTACCCTGGGTCCAAGATGCTCTGCAGTAGATTAATTGTCTCCTTTGCTTCTTTACCAGTCCCAGTTCCCTCCCACGCAGCCTTGTGTTTCATCGGTACCATGATTCTGTGCAGCAGACATACAGTACAGTAGTTTGAACACAGAGCCTCACAGTGGGCACAGCTCACTGGTGGAGGGAGTGGGTCTGGGGGCAAGGCAGCGCAGGCTCGGAGGGGAGAGGAACCATGAGGCTGGGGTGGTACTTGGCTTGCCTGGGACCTCCCAGTGCCTGAGTTGGGGGCTCCATGCCCACGTTGAGGTGCAGCGACAGGTGGGCATGGCAGTAATCCAGAACCGACTGCTCACACCTGTACAACGTCAGAGCACTCAGCTGCCGCCTTATCTAGACAGAAAAAAGGATAGGGAAGGGAAGGGAGAGAAAAAAGAGAACCATGCGTAAGTTTTCTAAATCAGCCAAAAAAGCCTTCATTTCAACATTCTTATCCGCTCTCGGAATATTTGGAATTGGCTTAATTTACATCATGAAGTCGTGGCACATCGCTGTCATTAATGCAGCCTTGGCTGCTGATACAGTGCGTGCCCCAAGACCTGAAATCTGTGGTGCTCAAACACCCACTTTCAGCTAGAGTGATTTATATGCAAGATGAAAGCCTTAAGCAAGAGTGCACACATATTTTTTGCCCTCTTTTAAATGGAGTCAAGACTCCATTTAGAAGAGAGTGCTTATTACATTACAAGCACTTTGCTGATTCAAAGACCCCTCTTAGTTTTCCGTGTTAGTGTGTTCTGAATTTTGTCAATTAAATGGAAAAATGCTGCATCATGGCCTGATATTAATATCATAATGCCTATTATTGCTTGCACACAAAATATGAATGCACTCATATATCTTGAAATGCACAAAGCAACATAATACAGTGTATAGAAACATCTACATTACAGTATGTCAGACAATGCATCACTTACATGCACTATGTTCACCGCCACATAGAGATATACACTGCCGTTCAGAAGTTTGGAATCACCTGTTATATTAGTAGTATATTATATAATAGTGGTAACCCCAGACCAACCTACTATTTCCATTGTGACATAGGCATTATTATGCACTTGACACTGTCTGTTCCTATTTAAATCTGAACACATTTTGATAATCTTCCAGTTTCTTTATCCAGCGACTGCTGGTTTCTTGTATTCTGATTGAACTCACTGAGGGATCTTTGTCTCTTTCTGCCCTTTCAGTTGCCAGTCTGGTTGAACCATTTTACAGTGTACTGTTCACCATAAACAGAACATGACTTTTTTGCAAACCCTTTATATAAAATAACATCTATTTGTAAAGGATTCTACAACCTAAAAGCACCGAAGACCATTCAAAAATATAGAGCAGTCCTCTCATCCAGCCATCTGACTTTAGCCAATCAAGCTTTTGTGGCAGGCAATTCCAAACTTCTGAACAGCAGTGTATTCTGCATTTTATTATACATGCATCTTATTCTAAGCAATGAAGTATTCCCATTTTCAAACACTGCATGTTCAACTTAATGAACATCAACAACACAAGTTCCTGCTTGAAAAATCACTATAATATAATTGGAAAATATGTTGGATTAGATTATTATGTTGAATCAAAAAAGCTGATTTCATGCAGAAATGGCTTTAAGATTTCTGTTTTCTCTGTTTATGGTTAGGTCAAGTTTCACCATGTCCAGTTTGACCATTCAGAGAGCCTTGAATTTAAAATCACAGCTCATTAAAAGGTTATGTTTTCCTAAGATATTGCTCTGTTTGCTCTCTGCTTTAACAGGAAGATTAGTTAAAAACACTCTATTGTCTAATTCACCAGCTGAACTTTGCACACTGCTTCAGAAGCCTTAAAGGTCCAATGTGTAGGAACTTCTCCCATCTAGCGTTGAGATCATATATCACAATCAAGTCTCTCGCACCACGCAGTTCAAAGTACGAATCTGGGAGTTCTCTGTACAAACTATCAAGGGGAACTTGTGGACTTGTTTTCTCCAATTATTTCAATTGAAAGAGTCAAAACTGTAAGTGCGGTCAATATAAATTTGGTTTGTTGACTGGTTGAACCAATAGCCCTCTCTCTCTCTCTCTCTCTCTCTCTCTCTCTCTCCTCTCTCTCTCTCTCTCTCTCTCTCTCTCTCTCTCTCTCTCTCTCTCTCTCTCTCTCTCTGTGTACAGCAGTTGGCAGAGCACTTGCAACCTTGGTCTCTTCAACATCTCTTGCCATGTTTTCAACATTGCCAGTTTATCCCAGCTGAAATCCAAAGGTGCCATAAATTGAACTGAGCTGCAGTTACTGAGAAAATAAAAGGCTTTTTTTGCCTTCCCTCCAAAGAACCTGTCAATACAAAAATAAATACACCTTTTAAAAAAGGTATGGCGCTATTATTATATAGGTCTCCTCACTATAAACACAGGACGAATAGTCCAGACGGCATCAAATAGAAAGCTTATGACCTCTTAAACAGTTATGAGGAATCATATAGCCTTTGTTTGGGACTGAAATAGAATTTAGGGTTTTTGAAGGATTTGTGTTGTTCATAATAGTCATACGAGATTGTGAAATAATTAACAACTGAAATTCTAAACTTTGAGAGTGACTGCCTGTTTGTTGTGCCAGGTTATTTCTCCTGTGCGTCAAACATTATACAGTATATCTCTGCTTATACCATCAGTGTGCAGATTCATGTACACCTTCTCAGAGAACCTGACACAACTAGCTGCTCATTTTTATCATTATATTTAGCAAATGCATCAGTGTCAAAGTTTTTGTCTTTGTTTGCAATTTGCTGTTTGAAAGATCTTTTTAGACTCAAAAAAGAAAAATACATTTTCTATCACATTTACAATAACATTTACCAATGATACGGCAGAGGATCCAAATTGTGCCAATTTCAAACTCATTTTTCTGCTCGGCCAGGAGGTATAGTGTGATGGCGGTAGAGTGTGCAGGGGTGGGTCTAGAGGGGGCCCCCCCTCCCCCTTCTGAAATGTCATTGCACCCCCCCTGGTGCCCCCCCAATCCATTGGGCTAGAGTGCTGTCAATCTGATAAATTCAGATCAGAGTTCTGTCAATTTGCTGCCTGTCCTGCCAATCGCTGCCTTTCCATTTGGTAAATGGATATATATAAACACATATTGTATGGCAACTGTATACTTTGTTGAAATGTTGAGGCCAGTTTAGAAGTAGAACATATTGAACTGCAGAGCACTTGTTGCTGTAATAATTCTGTATTGCACTTTATTTCTGTTCTGATACCTATTATCTGAAAACTGTGTACAGCAAGATTTTCTGTGTTGAAGTTTGAGGGAAGTTTATTGTAAGCGTATTGCACCTTATTTTTATACGGTTCTGTGAAGAAAAAAAAACTTCCCAGCCCTTGTCACATGACATTAATGTTTGCCATGATGACTATCACTTGACTAGCCTTAAGAGCCCATGTGTATTATAGGCCTATTGGGATTAACAATTTGTTGAAAATAAGTAAAATTAATTATGACTGTGATTTTTATTTAGGAAAATTACATTTTGTTGTTCTATCCTATCCAATATTTACTATATTTCTAAGCAGATTTTCTAGGCTGTATTCTGATAAAATCCCCTGGGCTCCCCCTGACTGATTATTGGTTGCCTCTGTGCTAACTCAGTTAAAAAATCCTGGAATCGCCCGATAGTGTGATGCAACACGCGTGGTAATGCCTCGGCTTGGACTTTGTGCTGTAATGTTTTGACATCTTTAAGCAAGAAGTGGATGCACTGAAAACTCATTCCCAAAATAGCATATATGCAAATGTTGTCTAATGTTTGTCTAACCTATATTTGTATGCTACCAATCAAAAAGCACATTGAGAGAGAGATAAACTATCCCTCCTAGCAAGTTTGTTAAAAAAAAAAACCTCACTGTATGATGACCTTTTTCTATTGCCACCTCCACAAACACTTTAGTCAGGTATTGCCTTTTCCAGCACTTTGCTTGAACTGTCACCTACTGTAGCTTACATAAAGTGCACTCTTACTCTGCAATTCACTAAGTTGCAGTCACTTTTTTTTATTAATATGGAGCAGCTTACCATGGAATAAACTATAATTTCTATTTCTTTACTGTAATTGTTTAGTACGGCTCTCCTCAGTATTTTTTCATTGACAGCCGAGGGTGGTATATATGGAACTTTTCTCTCTTAAATGTTATAGTATAACTGAAAACTGAAACATTTGAGCCCATATGACTTGCTCCAGATCAGCCCTCTAAAGCCACACTTCATATAAAATTCATTATATGAATGTGTTCTACTGACACTACAGAGTTGAAATGACACAGAAACATCACTGAGTTTGTGAATCTTCAACACTCGTCATTAAGAATGGGTTGAAGTAGTGAGAGGTGAAACGCCAAATGATGGAAACCAGGATTTCACACAGTATGAATCGTTCTAATGACATTTGTTGAATGTCCTCTGCTCTGCTGTATATTTTAGAGAGCTCTCCTATATTATATTTAACAACAATATACAGGCGTTCAGAATGAACAATGTTAAAACAGATAGAGGCGTGTTGCTTCAGCTACCGGTGAGACAATGAAATTTGACCCAGAAAGTCCAGTTTGGGTACAAACTGTGTATTTGAAGGCTTACCAGATGCCATAATTACGGTGGCCCTGAGAGGCCACAGCACGCAACTAAAAGAAAACGCACGCAAATAAAACACAGCACGCAACTAAAAGAAAACGCACGCAAATAAAACACAGCACGCAACTAAAAGAAAACGCACGCAAATAAAACACAGCACGCAACTAATAGAAAACGCATGCAAATAAAACACAACACGCAACTAATAGAAAACGCACGCAAATTAAACAGCACGCAACTAAAAGAAAACACACGCAAATAAAACACAGCATGCAACTAAAAGAAAATGCACGCAACCTAAAAAAACGACCGTATAGGTTGATTGTGCAAGCAGCTCATAAATACTCATATATATGTTTGCTGTTATGCGGCGACCTCTTGCGGACATAATAATTATCGTGGCAGCAAACAAAGAAGTGAGGTGACAAAGTATAAGAGCAACAAATTCCACAAGGAGACCAATTGGGGTGGTGGATAGGTCAAACAAACACAGGACTGACTCAGGAGACCAGGCATCGTTTGCCGTGTAAAACCAAAAGTCAATGTTCATTTTTGAAATTACTTGACCTTACTTGACTTGAACCTTAGCCTGTGATGTAGTTACCTCCTCATTTTAGTAGTCTTACGTGACTAATTTCAAGCCAATTCCTGATGATTACATAACTCTAAGTATTTTTGCTGTCTAAACTTTACTAGTTCCATTTCACAACATTAACTACGTGTTTAAAATGGCGTTACTAGAACGGTCACATGTTTAAAACCATGCCATTGTGGCAGTGAATACAACTGTCACATATGTCGTTTTGGAAGTCATTGGAAATCGACCTATTCTGTCGTTTAGGTATGAGGATGTATTTGATTGGTCACCGCAGCGTTTTTCCGGATGCCATGCCATCTAGCTTTGAGTTAAATGCTAATGCTAGCATGCTAACATGCTCATAATGACAATGCTAACATGCTAATGTTTAGCAGGTATAATGTTTACCGTGTTCATCGTCTTAGTTTAGCGTGTTTGCATGCTAACATTAATTAGCAATAAACACAAAGCAGAGCTGACGCTGATGGGAACGTCATCAGCTCTGTAGGTATTTGGTCGTAAACATATTGGACAATTAAAGGTTTTGACCTGATGTTGGCAGTAAAGGAAAAAGTCAGGGGATCACCAAAGTGATAACAATTCGTCTTGATATATTAAATTTCATGGCAATCCATCCAATGGTACGGTAAGATATTTCACTCAAAACCACAAATGTGAAATTTATGGTGGTGTTTGAAGAAAAGTCAGAAGAATTCACCCATTAATATCTGAACCAAATTTTCTTGCAATCAATCCAATAGTGGTTGAGATATTTCAGTTAGTCTAAAGCGAAAAAATTGATGAGGACTGACGCAGCACATACAGGCTGACTAAAGTGCCTGTTTGTATATTTGTGGTAGTAAGTTGTTGTAGTTATTAGAAAAACTGCTGTCTAGTAACCAAAAGGTCACCTTTTGGATTTCAACCACATCCTCATTTCTTCCAATTAGCCGACCAATTATCACACCCTCTCCAGCGTTTTTGTAAAAGATTTCAAACAGCTTTTCAACTCAGTGTCAGTCTCCCTGGACAAGGAGGCCCACTAATTTCTTAAATACAAAATGTCAAAACAAAGTCAATTAACTCAATGCCAGTGTGATGAAGTCTCAATGAAGTTGAGAGTCATTAAATTGGAATCAATGTTTTATAGCTTGGCAGTACTGTAAGTCTCCCAGGTCAACAAAACACTCTCTTGCATTTTAAACGTGTTCCACTCACACTGAGCAGATGCGGCCTTTTCCCATTTGTCCATGGGTGAGATTAAGTTTAAATATCTGCATTTCTGAAGCAGTAAACTAAAACAGGCTCAGTTTCACGTCCTAGCATAGAAGAAAAGAATAAAAGCCTTTTTGGCCAACTGAGCTGAGTGGGCATTCAGGTTTAATCAGGAATATTGAGGAAACGTTGGCTGTTCTGGTTGGAGCTCTTAGAGAGGTGAGTCATTGGCTAGCATAGCTTGGATAGCTGCCAACAGAGCGGCTTAGGGTTGAACGCTGCATACAGTCGGATTTTGCCTGAGGCATGATCACTAATCTTTCCTCAACTTTAATGACTCAGGAAGTCCTTTTCAATCTAGACACAAGCGGATAAATATAAAATGAATTCAGATCTCTTGATTACAATAGCTATCTAAGAATAGCCTTGTTTCCTCTTGACAAGTGTAAGTCATTATTCAGTGAGTCAGTGGCTACTGGCCAAGGTAATAAAGCAGGCATCTGGCATCAGCCCGATCTTGTCCTCACTTTATGTTAACGGTTTAAACTACAGCTCAACCGGTTTACCCTGAAGTGAATTTAAGTGTCCCGTACAAAGGCTGCAACATGTGGAAACTACACTTCTGTTCCAGCTGATGTATTGTATGTGTATACTGTGTAATACATTTATATTTGAGGCTAACACATCCTATTTCAATTTGATGATACACTTCTTCCTCTCAGCTAGAATGACTCATTGTTTATCACTCGAAACCTCTAGAGTTTGAAGTGTTAAGAAAATATCTTCTCAATTGGTCTGGGAATTGTTTTAGGCTTCAAGTAGTACCAGCTATTAACATAAACAGTCAGGCTCTTTTTTATTTATAGTTTATTTCAGTTTAGCTCTTTGGGTGTTGATAACACAAAAAGTTATTTAAAAAAGAAAAGAGGATGAATGTAATTGTTAGCCAAAATAAAAATGATAAAATATAAATGACAAAAACATGAAATATAGGGGGAAATTTGGAAGGTTGGAAAAATAAAAGACAGTTGGCCTGATGCAGAGACAGAAATCACAGGAGACATGAGAGTTGGTTTTCAGACAATTTTGAGCCTCAGCAAAACATAAGCACTGAAACCCTCACCCCAGGCAATATGACAAATTATTCACTACCAGTTCTGCCCAAGACTGCAGTGCGTGGTTAAAACATTTCTGTGTAGCACACACATCGTCTAGCTGTTCTGATAGAGCTTACTACACAGAGATCAATGTAAAAATATCAAGAAGAATGGTTGACATTTAGGAATATTTGCTTATTTCCTTTTTTCCGTTAGACAATGAGATAAATACCACTCTCATGTCTGTACATTAAATATGAAGCTAAATGTGAAGCTATACTGTCCATCTGCTGCTGGCTAGCTAGCTTCATATTTAGCTTAGCACGAAGACTGTAAACACTTACAGATACTTTACAGATTAGAGATTACTAGCCTATGACACATCCTCAAAATTGTTACAGTTGGGTTGCATTTAGGCACCAAAACGACTTGGTTAGGTTCAGGCGTCAAAACTACATGGTTAGGAAAAGATCATGGTTTGGGTTTACATAAGTACATATATGCAGGAAGTAGTCTATTTCCACAAAGTTCCACTTGCTCCAGTGCCGCCGGAAATTGTGCTGGATGTCACTCTTTTCAGCCGGATATCCATTACCTTCCGTTTAGTTTGTGTTGGAATTTTATGAGGACTGTGGTAAACTGATCCTCAGATCTCTGCAGGGTAAATCCAGAGTTATCTGTTGTACGACTAAAACAACTTTTGAACGTACACATGTTCCACCAGAACAAGTTCCTTCCCGAGGCTAATTTGCAGTGGCAACGGGGCTGCGTCCGGTGCTTAGCGCTGCCCAAGATGTTTGTCATTGGTTTAAGAAATACCAATAAACCAGAGCACGTTTTTCTCCCATCCCTGGATGCTGTGTGGGCTAGCCAGACCCTCCTCCACAGCGCTGTGGAGGAAGGTCTGGCAGTGCAAAACTATGCAGGAAGTTATCTCAGAGACTGTAAAAATAATGGACAAAGCTTCCAGATGTGAAAAAGGGAAGCCAATGCAGGAGTGCATCAAACCTGCATTCTATCTAATTTCTATCTCTTCTCCATGTTTCCAGTCTTTATGCTAAGCTAAGCTAGCTGGCTGCTTCATATTTATTGTACAGACATGACAGTGGTAGCAATCTTCTCATCTAAATAATATTTCCCAAAATGTCAAACTGAAAATAGAAGCAGTGGCCTGACTCTATGCAAAGCCCTAATTTCAGAAACTCCCAATGTTAGCCAACATCTTGCTGGTAAATGAAATGTTTTATAACAAAAGGCAGTGTAGTTTTTCACTAAAGCCCTCCTCTGACCCACTCTAAAGCACTTTACTGCACATGAAGAGGACAATGATAGAAACTCTTTTCACACAGCAATTCATTCTAATTCCCAAGCTATTAGCTTTGGATTGCTAATAAAAACATTCACATAGGTGGTCCCCCTTTGCACTGCTCTGAATGTAGGTCAAGCTGCAGCTAAATGATTCCCAATTAGGTGATAGGCAGCTGCACCATGCCAGCATGCCTCAGACTGGCACGGGAGCCATGAGCTCTCATTGGCATATTAACAGGGCGAGCTGTGCTGCTGCTCTCTGTCAGCTGGATAATTCACTCAGTGGTCAACACTGCGGCGAGAGAGCACAGACAAGCCTCTATTATCATTGCTGTCTATTAGGCGACACTCACATGGATGCTGAATGGCATGCTAATAGCCACAAGACCCACGTTCCTGATTGTTGCTTAGCATGGATAAATTAAAAAACAATTTCAGGGTGAGTGACACAGACATGAACCTGATAGCAAGTAAACTTAATCAAGCAGGGCATATTGTACTGTAGGGGAAATACACAATCAGATAGTGTGTATTGTACATGTTCATTATTATGAATGTTAGAAATATTCACAAAAAAGACAGGATGAATTGCAAAAAAAACCACAATAATGAATAAACCTTACAGACAGCAGACCATTAGCATCCTCCCTATAAGCAGGGTGCGAACTACAGGGGGCGGCTTGGTCCTCTTACAGTAATAAGACATGAGCTCACCTGAAGACATGATTTGTGGAATTTTGGTGGGGTCTATAAAATATTGACAGTATGCTATTTTTTGCAATGCATTTCTATTTTCTGTATCTTTATCATGGATCATGCGTAAAATGAGGCTAGTACGAGGTATGATTCATGTACTAGGGTGATTTATCACTCTTTAGATAGATTGATACCAGCATGCATGTCATTCTTTCAACCAACCCAGTTCAGGTCCAAAACAGACGGGGACACACAACACAGACCCATGCACGCTGACAAACACACACCAATAAGGGCACACAACATCAAAAGATAAAAGTGAAAAAAGTAGACAAATTAAAAGAGATACAGGAAGAGAGGAGATGAAACAAAGAGAAAAAAGCTGGCGTCAAGTGGAGTGGTCCAGAAGGAGCTCAGTCCTCCAAGTCAGGAGATAAGCTGAGGGAGTCAACGAGATCTAGGAAAGGTTTCCAAGTCTCTAGGAATGTTGCGATAGACCCATTCAGAGAATATCTGAGCTTCTCAAGCTCCAAATTGTCGAGCACCTCTTTAATCCAACGGTTGTGTGTGTGTGGGGAGGGGGGGCGGGAGAACCTCCAGTTGACCAAGATCAGTCTGATCTAGGGAACCCATGTGATGCTAAATATCGTTCCAAAGTTAGGCTATATTTTGGCGAGGGAAAAACTGGCATGGCCGTTTTTGCAGATGTATTGCTTTAGGTATAGCGTCTCTATGCACTAAAGAAAGCACCTTTTCTGTCTCTATGTAGCTGCTTTGGGATCAAGTCTTAACATCAACATTAATATTTTTAATAGTGCACCATTACTAAAGAGGGTTCCTTGTTAAATTTACAGCGTTAGTTCTCTGAGAATCTCTTTCATTTCCAAGCAAAATTGGTATCGTACCTGAAATATCCCTGATTGAATCCATAACGTATCAAATCAAATCGGAAAAAAAATCGAATCATGAATTGAATCGGTTTTAGGAAATCAGTGGCGATACCCAGCCCTATGTATCAGATGTGCTGACATAAAGCAAATAGGCCTACATGCTTGCAGCTATGAATGTTTCTTTGCAACAAGAGTCACAATTAGTCCTCTCTTTGAGCACCCCCGAAAGCCAAAGCCATGGTACTGTATATTTTGCACACTGTCTATACAATTCCAGCAATCAGGAGAGAAAAAAAATAACACCCATCAGAATGGAAAACTGAAAGTAGTACATTGTAATACAGCATGTGTTAGAACTCCAAAAAGATCATCTTTTACTGACTTTAATATTCACCATGAAATTACATTTCTATTTGAAAAGCGCCTTGCATTTGTCAAAATAACCATAATCCTTCAGATGTAGGGATTTATCTTCTCGTAATGCTGCTCATCCCATTTACTGCTCATCAATGTTGGCAAGGCATGCTGAGATTTACTGTTATTTACTGGATGGACAATTTATGAGTCACTACAGAGTCTTTCCTGATGTATGTAGATATAAGTAACCTGAATATAGATACCAAGAAATATAGATGCATAGATGAATCCCTACAGCGAGAAGCGATGTGTGCTACAGTGTCTATCCCGCGCTGGCTGTTTTTCTTTCTCTTTACACTCCCACACACATTCCTGAGTGCACACACACACACACACACTGTACAAACACATAAACATACAGTATGTCCTGATGCTGCATATCAAAACAGCCATTAAATGCCTCAACCCTGAAAAAAAAAAAAAGTCGCTTCTAAGGTCACAGTTA
The DNA here is from genome assembly GCF_010015445.1 of Perca fluviatilis. NCBI lineage: Eukaryota > Metazoa > Chordata > Actinopteri > Perciformes > Percidae > Perca > Perca fluviatilis. The sequence goes on along the minus strand of NC_053117.1, from coordinate 2,423,026 downwards.
TTTACTTGGAAATGCAATGGTATCTAGTGTACTGTATTATTCTTTCATATCTGTTCAAGCTTCATAGTTCATTTTTTGAACAAAACACAAATATATAATAATTAATTAAATTCCAATAATATTTACATCAAGAAAAACATCTACAACGTAGGCTTTTCATTTAGACAGAGACCTCAAGTAACCCAATTTGATAGATGCCAGATGCTCTACTGACATGTCACATGACATTTAAACAGTGATTTATTTTTCTTATTTTATTTTTATGTATAATGCTACATGTTGGTATTATTTCATTTGGGCTCTGGTTGCATGGACAAAGTTAGCACCTACCTGCCTAACATAGTCGGTGGTTTAGCAGCTAAAGAGCCAGATATTTCCGTCAGGAGTGTGGAGACCAAAAGGTAAAAAGGAGAGTCAATCAAGACTTACATTAATCAGGTGGACAGAAACACGACTCCAAATTAATGATAATATTGTGCCCTATCAGCTTATCAGAGAACATGCTTTAATGTTCAAAAAACACTTTGTTTTCTCATATTGTCTGTCTGAATATAACTGCATTCACTCTGTTTTAGCACCCGTCTCTTTAAGCCCCCCCCCCACCGCCCTCAAGAAACCCAGTCTGCTGTGATTGGCTTGAGAGAAAAATGTGACACACCTTTGCAAAGGTACAGTCATGATGTATTATAAGCAGGGCTCAGTGTTGGGGAGTAACGGAATACATGTAACGTCGTTACGTATTCAGAATACAAATTATGAGTAACTGTATTCCGTTACAGTTACAGTTTAAATAGTTGGTATTTAGAATACAGTTACATAGTTGAAATCAATGGATTACATGACGATACTTCTCTGTTTCACGAGTTTATTCACTCAGAATAAATTAAGGCAACTCTATGCATTTTCCAGAAGCCCCAATATGAAATCGGAAAAAATTAGCTATTTGCGTGATCAGTAACAATGGAGTCGGAACTGGCACGACAGAGCCAGGGCAGGAATAAGTTTCTATCTTGGAAATCCAAACAGCATTTCACATTAAAGAACGAACAGGGAGAATGAAATATAACTGTGTAGTGCAACCTGTGCTTGCCAGCAACCAACCTCCTTTCAGCGTCCAAATTACTCCACCTCCAACCTGAAGAAGCATCTTAAAGTATACTATTTTTTTAATTAGCCAAGGGTAGTCGTCTGCTGTAGTTTTACTGGTCACCTTGCTATTTTAACGTTGACGTGCGACTTTACGTTCTCCTACGTGCTGATTTACTAGCTCCAGAGCCGTTTAAAGACTGACAGCCCCGTTTGACATGCTAGCTAACGTTAGCTAAAATTAGCTCGTGGTAGCAAGACTGCGGTTAGATTTTTGTAGTATGCAGTTCGGGACTACCAATACAATAATCTATCTGCTTGTTCAGGTACACATTCAGCTAGTTGGAATAAAAAGAAACCACCATAATAGGCCTGTTTAGTAAGCTGGATGTGATAGCTGCATTCCTACACTTATAAAACGCAATTCAATGTGGAAGTAATCCTGAAGTAATCCAAGTATTCAGAATACGTTACTCAGATTGAGTAACGTAACGGAATACGTTACAAATTACATTTGTGGGCATGTATTCTGTATTCTGTAACGTAATACGTTTTGAAAGTATCCTTCCCAACACTGGCAGGGCTCCAGACTGCGACCAAATGGTCGCGTTTTGCGACCAAAATTTGAGAGTGTGCGACTGAATTTTACATCCAGTCGCGCATGTGCGACCAGTAAATTTGCCCCCTTTTTTTTACACGTTAAACGTTGACATTTCGGTACCTGAGAGAGCGCAAGCTTATCTGTCCTCTCTGAAAATTGACAGAGAGTGGAGCTCTGACACAAACACACACACTCGCACACACGCAGAGCTGCAGACGATGCAAACTATGTCGGCTCTGCAGTTTTGTTGAAGTCACAGTGAGTCACGGAAATGCCGATAAAGTGGTTTCAAGTGAGGTTACAGTTTTTCATAACTTCACGCAGACAGCGTTTGCTGCGATATATTAATGGCGAACCGAAAACGGTCGCGGTGCTGTTGACATTACACTTCCTCAGAGACGCGCAGGCACAACAGTGGTTTCTATGCCCTGGTGATTGACTGACAGGCTGAGGTTGTAAGGCATGGCAACTTTATTATTATATTATTATATAATATTATATAATAATATATATAATAATTATATAATATATTATAATTATTATTATTACTCTATATATCACCTTTCCGCAACAAGGCAATTCAAAGTGCTTTACCTGAAACATTAAAGAGCAATTAAAAATGGTCATGATAAAAATAAAATACAAATACAATAATAAAAAATATATATACATATATATATTTTTTTTACTGTCATGAGAGCTATGGGGCTGTCAGTTTACCTTCTATGTTGCATCTTCAAAAGTGACACTGAATTTGAAACAGCACATTGTAATTCCTGCATCTATTATTAATATTATATTATTTTATTAGTAATACAGTGGAAATTAGTAGTTTAATTAGTTGATTTACGGTGTGTACCCATACATTTTCTGGTTGTGCCCCTAAAATTTTCATTTGGGGGCCACTGTGCTCCTAGTGAAAAAAGTTAGTCTGGAGCCCTGATAAGACCTGAATGCAATGTCAATGATGGAGCCCCATTCACTTCTATGAGAGTTGCTCAGTCGTGCATCCGCCAAAAAGGTTTCCGGGTTTACTTCTGTGATATGTGACCACTGACTATGCGCAGTAGTTTCTCCCACAATGCCTCAGGCTCTCTTACAATGCTGGCCAATGAGGAAATCCTTTCTGGGTTGCAGGGGGATTTTTAGTTGCAATACCGTGAGTGGCCACTGGACAAAATCAGCGGAGGGGCTGAGCACTGGGAGCCTGGGTATAGTTCTCAAGCTGTGGGTGGAGATACTCAGATGGGGGCCAGTATAGTCTCAGCCTGCAAGTGACATAGGAATGGGAGCCAAATCTGAATGGCTTGTTAAATCCCATGTTGTCAGCTCTAGGCAGCCCACAAAAAACTGACTGGGATGTCTTATATTAGTTTGTGGGTTGGTAGGCACTCCAAATACCCAGATGTATATGTGCACAAGCATGACATGATATGTCCCCTTCAAAAGGTAATAATGTAAAAATAATCAGCTTAATATAAATAGTTACTCAGTTATGGTCCTAACCCCCTTTATGTTTTGTTAGGATCAAAGATGAACGGTGCCTAGTCCAGCATGCACTGGAAGAAAAGCAAGGACAAGCAATCAGTCCCTCATAATAGAAATACGGCACAGTTATTCAAAAAGTTATTCAAAAATGTATTCAATATATTACATGAAAGGTATTTTTTTGACTTATTTTTTACTTTCTTACCAAAAGAAAAGAGGTTTGTCAAGAGGGACATAGTCGGTTGCGCTAAAAGAAAGACATAAAGTAATTCAGTGCACTAAGGCCAAGCTATATAATTCTCTAATGGATCTCCAGAGTTTATCAGCCTTGCTTTGTCCAGATGAGATACCAAGCTAATGTTGCAAATCACAGATAATTTAGCACTGTAGGTTCTAAAAGGATACGAAAGACTAGAATGACAGACGTGTGTTTAATGGATATGGTAATAATACAATCTCCTTGGTTCAGATTGAATGCTCATTGATTGTGCAGATGACTGCTTCAGAAAAGTTGGGCAAGATTTTAACAATTTTACAGATACAGCTGATACAACTAGTTGGAGTCTGCCCTTCTCTTATTCAAAACATTTTAAAAGTGTGTGGATATGCTGACATGCAGGTTCGCCACGACATTAGAGATGTGTAATCTGCCCACAGTTTACTTGGAGAGTCCAGTTAAGTGATTACATGTGTTAGTAACAAGTCTGCAGTCATTATAAAACATTATGTGAAAAGGATAAGTAAAAATTTAGAGTAGGGGTTAATTTGGGGATTACAGTAACACTTAAAATATGGAGAGGGTTGAGGGTTGGGGTTTAGGATTAAAAATGGGGTTGGGATAACCCTAAACTCAGTTTTGGTGCACATATCAGACTGACTCAAAAGAGGCCGCTGCTGTAATCCTCCTGTTTTTCACTATAACATTTGGTTTCCTTCCAATCTTCTTTGCAGTCTCTGTTGTCAGTGAGACACAAAAACATGAAGCAGTCAAAAGCTAACACACAATCTGCTAATTAAGAAAAACTCTGACAATGCCTGAATTGTGCATAAGGCAGGTAATTAGTCATGTGCAAACTGTTCCTCGGTTACATTTCCCCTCCAGTACTATATTTAGAGAATGAGCACTGCACAAAAAGTTCTGCATCTGAAGATTCTGAAATTCAAATAACTTGTGACATCTTTTACCAGAGAAATCAGTCTGTGATTAAGGGATCCTCTTGTGATTTGGTTTGCCTCTTGTGGCCAACTTTGTCAATTATTGCAGTCGGAAAATCCAAATTTGAGAGAACAGGGGTCGGGTTGAGGAGGGAGATGAAGAAGCGTCAGCAAGCATGGTTGAGTGAGATAGGCTTAGATTCCTGTCAATCACCAAACATGCTCCCAAACATACATAACCTTTAACAAGTGCACACGTTATTCCTTATTGTTATTATTTTCTGTTATTGCTTTCTGTTGTCCTCCTTCCTACATATAAATACATGTTTTTACCCAATAAGTTAATATACAGTGTAGAGGCTAAGCCCAAGCTTTAAGCTGAGGTGCTGTTCCACGGGTAGAGTAATTGAAAAGCGCTTTTTACCTTTTTGATCAATGAATGTCCAAGTCATAGTTGCAGTTAAAACCTTTGGTTCCATTTATTTCCATGATATCTGAGTTGGGGTTCCAGACAAATCCCTGCTTGTATGTATGACTGTGTAGTGTTGTGGTGTTGTGTGTGTGTGTGGTCAAAAACTGGATGTGCTTCCGGGTTGTCATATTATGACATAGATATCAACATGTAACGCTGTAAATAAAAATGTGCAAAGAAAGAAGCTTTTAATAAATCTTTATAAGTGCGTGAATAAATCCAACCGCCCATGACAGATTTAAGTTTCACTTTCCATGATCCGGGACCGATGGAGGAGCATCTTGACGGCAGGAATTTAAATCTTTACCTGAAAATGTCTAGGAAAAGAAAATCTAAAGTGTGGGTGCACTTTGAAATAGTAAAAGATGATCCAAAGTAAGATGCAAGTTGTGTGCCACCGCCCGACACAGGAGCACAGCACTGATCCAGTGCGCAGCCCACGGCATGACCCGTCCGCCCCGACAGTCACCAGGAAATACAGTCTTCACTACGGTGAAGACTAATGGAGATCCTTAATAAACAATACAAAATAAACATTGGGGCCACAGGAAACAAGCTGTAAACACACATTGACATCACCTATAAAGCTGATAATATGTTTTACACACCTAGCATTTATTTGGAGTCTTGTTTCCGTGCACTTGACTAAGCCCAAAGTGCTCTTTTCTTTTGGCTCTGGTTTGGTCTCCCCCAGCTCCTGAGTTATACATCTGCCTCTTTAGTAGCTAAATACACCATTATGTTCATCAGCTATTTGCTAACTTTGTCTGTCTTCTGTTTAGTGCTGTGCAGGTAGTGTACAGTTGCTTTATCTGCGTCTAGAAGCAACAATAAGTGCTGTAACAGTGAACCAAAGTTGTAAAACCACAACAATTTGTTATGAACCTGCGTAGAACTGAGGGGAACTGTAGAGTCAGGGGATAACTCTCTGTGGGTTGACCACTACAAACTACACCTGCAAGCTCATCTGCATATGGAAAAGTAGTGCAGAGATAAGGTAACTCTCTTTGGGCTTCATAGTCTCCAAAGTAACACCAAATAGATAGACAACTACTTTATGTTGGTTAATAGTCATTTGAGTAAGAGCAACAGGCAATCAAAATAAAGGGGACATATCAGGCACAAATTATTTAAATCAGAGAATATTTATGGCCTAAAACATGTCTGGAGGGGAAGCTGACTTTCTGAAGCATGAAAGAATTTAGGTAATACCTTTAATCCAGCCATGCAACCACCTGAGGACTCAGAACCTTTTTGGCTACTGATGTAACTGAATAGTGTTGCTGAGGAATTTTCATTAGTTATCACTGTTGCTTGTTTCTGATACATCACTGAGTCCTAACAACTCAGAACTGCATTCATTCAGTGGTACTAGAGTGGTCAAAGCAAAGCAAAAGATGCAACAGTAGGAATCTATACATTTTTGCATTTTAGAGGAGTTGACAGTTATAGTTTGTACACGCTGTGAAACAATTTCATATAAATGTCACAGTGTAGGACCAGGAGGCTGTCATGCCATTGCTCCATCCACCGTAATACAGGCTTTTCACTCCTGTCCAGTTTCCATGGTGATAACTCTAAAGAATGGGCTGTATGTCTAACTCTTAATGCTGTGGAAGATTGCCTGTGTGTGTATGCGCGCCTGTGTATGCCACATGATATTTTATGTGCTCCGTCATCACGTGAGTATCCACTTTAGTTTTGGCTCCGTTATTAAATTTTTTTAAAGTAATTAAAAAAAAAAAAAAAAAAAAAAAAAAAAACACAAACACACAAACAAAAAAAAAAAAAAAAAAAAAAATATTTTTTTTCTTTCTTCCTCCTTCTTTCACAACCACCAAAACAACCCCTAGGAAACAAGTGAGTGCACAAAATGTTCAAGACAATGAACTGCAGGGAGAAAAAAAATCAGATTTGGCTTATCCCTGCAGAGGACGGCCATCTGTTTAAGTGCTACAATCTCAAACAGCCCCTGAACTTGAACAGACTTGTCCAATATTGATGTGGCTGGAAATGTGAGGCAACAAGAGATGAACTGCAGCCAGCTGTTGGCCTCCCGTGATATTTCCACAGAGGAACGATCTGCACCGGGAGGATCGGGTTGTTATTAAGGAACCAAAGCCCGGCGAAGATTAATCTGCAGTGATGAGATGTGAATATTGCAGAAGGATAATATACAACTCAAGTGAAAATGGCGTGAGGCCAGTGCTGCGATACAATAGCTGCTGGAACCATACATTATCTTGCCATTCATTTCCCTGTCACACAAAGGCACTGATTTTGATGATGCTGCTCCACTTAAAGTCATCTCAAACTGTCATCTCGTTTTAATTTGGTGTAATGTGTGGTGTTCATGCCTCTTCCCCACAGGCATGGTATACAGAGGGATACGTTAACCACACTGGCCATGCACCTTGTTATTACACCCTTAAAGTAGTGGATAACTGTGCTTAACCATTGTGTTGGGAGCTGCACCATCGCATGAAATTCTCCTTTCTCTACCAAACCATCTTCAACATGTGAGGTCATGCAACAGACTACAGAGAAAACATAATTTTTTTTAAAAGCTCACTATGATGAGCTCTGAGTAGCTGGGCGCACCAGTGGCACATGGTTTCTGTAGTTCTGTTCAATCCCTGCATTTCTGGTAGCACTTTTATCTTAAAGCTAGTGGCCTCACTGCTCACCTGTATCTGTAGTAAATGTAATAAAAACACATGTGGGTACAGACACACATAATGTTTAAACTGCTGAAATACTATATGGCTACAGGACCATTACTGGTAACAGCACTGTGAAATAAATGTTATCATTTCCCTTACTTTGGTACAAGTCTATCAAAAGTAGCATCTTTCACGTTAAAACATATGAGCTAGTCAAGCACCAACTTCAGTCCCAAACAATGAAATTACAACAAGTGTTAAAGGAACACACCGACTTATTGGGACTTCAGCTTATTCACCGTAACCCCCAGAGTTAGACAAGCGATAGCGATACACTCCTTCATCCTCACGCGCTGTTGTGGTATCCCTGTTCGACCGCTCAGCTTAGCCTTTAAGCACAGATCCTGGAGGTAACCGGTTCCAACTAGCCTACTGCTCCGAATAAGTGACAAAATAATGCCAACATGTTCCTGTTTACATGTTATTATTTGTACAGTCACAGCCTGTACAAATAACAAGGTCATAGGAGACACAGCCGTCTTCTAACCGTATACTAACTGGGAACTATATTCTCAGAAGGCGAAGCACTTCTACTTCTGCTACTTTGGTGGAGTGATTTGCTAGCAGCACCTGAAGCCCTGTGGTGAGGAGCAGAGAGTTCGCCTGGAGTTCGCTCAGAGTTGGAGTAATAGAGTCAACAATTACCAGATAGTAAAAGCATAGTGACCTTGTTATTTGTACACGCTGTGACTATACAAATCACAACATGTAAACAGGAAAATGTTGGCGTTATTTTGTCACTTATTCGGAGCAGTAGGCTAGTTGGAACCGGTTACCTCCAGGACCTGTGCTAGGCTTAGCTAGCGCTGGGGCGTCAGACAGCGTTACAACACGCACTGAGATGAGAAGGGTATGTATCAACTTGTCTAACTCTGGGGGTCACGGTGAATAAGCTAAAGTCCCAATAAGTCGGCGTGTTCCTTTAATGCAACATTAGTCTATATCCTTCCGGGATCAGGTGCCGCAAATTCTGCCAAATGTCTTTCATTTCGGCCGGATGTCCATCCCCTTCCACTTTCTTTGTGTTGGCATTCTAAACTCTGGTCGATTTATGAGGACTGTGGTTAACTGCTCCTCAGATCTCTGCAGGGTAAATCCAGACAGCTAGCTAGACTATCTGTCCAGTCTGAGTTTTTTGTTGAACGACTAAAACAACCTTTCCCAAGGCTATTTTGCAGAGGCGCCGTTGCTCCGTCCAGGGCTCAGCGCTGCCGATGAAGATTGTGAATAGTTTAAAGAAATACCAATAAACCAGTGCAAGTTTTTCTCCATCCGGGAATGCTGTGTGGACTCGCCAGACCCTCCTCCACAGCGCTGTGGAGGAAGGTCTGGCAATGTGAGACTAATGCAACCTGAACACTTTGTGCTGCTGCTGTCCATGCCTTCAAAGCTATCCACTTACCACTAATTTGCAGGCACCTACTGTGAAGTCACCAAGGATAGCGACTAACTGCTAACTCAACTAGAATTACTGCCTTGCGGTCGTATGCCTCCGCCAACCAGTCAAGTTGCCATTTACATCCTCCATGACTCATATGACTTTCATGTGACTTTAAAGCAATTTAATGAAAGATATCAAGTGTATTTTTTGGCAAAACATTGATGCTTCACACACATCTATAACCTGGCAGCAAAGAAGATTTATACATCACCACATTTTCAAGGTGGGCACCCAAGATTAGTGTCACCAATTCAGTGTCTGACCAAATGTCTCTTCTCCTGTTCCTGAGTTATGGTGTTGAATGATGGCCAGAAAAGTGTTTGTACTCAACATTATGATATCACAGTGAAGTTCACTTTTGACCTTTTGGATAAACAAAATCACTTATTGGACATTTGTGTGAAATGTTGTCATAATTACCATAGAAATTCTATAGTTATCACTGTGGCCTTGACCTTTGACCAACAAAATATAATCACTTGAGTCCAAGTAGAAATTTGTGCCAAATTTAAAGACATTACCTCAAGGCGTTCCTGAGATATGGCTTTCACAAGAATGGTACGGACGGACAGTCCAAACACATAATGTATCACCGGCCACAGCGGTCGCCAGGGCGGAGGCAAATAAAGCAGTCTACATCAAGAGACGGGTTTGGCCCTTTTTTTGTGATAGTTTTAAATATTAGAGGGAATGAAGCAGCTGGTTGGATAAGGAGGTACGAGGTGTTGCACTACACCTTTTTTCCATGCCGTGTCTCTTGTCGGGAAAACCACTTGTGCGGGTTGACGGTTGGTCGACCACCAATTTGGTAACACTTTACTTAGGTATCTACATAAGAGTGACATGACACTGTCATGACACAGTCATGACACATGAACCCTAACCCTAACCATAACTTGTCATGACAAAGACCAAATAAAAGAAGCGTTATGTCATAAACGTTTATGACTTGTTTATAATGTTTATGACACGTTCATGACAGTGTCATGTCACTCTTATGTAGATACCTTGAAGTAAAGTGTAACCATCAATTTGAATGTCTGTTGGGGGCTACTTTCCTTGATTGTTTATTGCTTTTGCTAACAACCCAGTATTTATTACAGACAAACTGCACTGCATCATAAAATGCATTATTCTGTTTGGCAGAAGACATCTTAAGGGGATGCCCTTACAGACAGGTGGTGTTTAAACAAATAATGTAACAGCCTTTGTGAAGTGACTACACTTTGAAACTCTGTTGTGCTGCAGAATATCAGCCAGTGATGTGGAGTATAAAAACACATTTATTCAAAGTGTGTGACAGATTTTTACTTAAAAGAATAATTGTGCCGTCATGCATTTGGGAGTAAAATTAAAATGTGCTTTGCAGAAGTTCTACAAAAAGAAGCTTTTTCTGTCACAGAATGTTGCCAACAGGTAGACAGGTACTTTTCTATTCACAGGAATGGTGGGAAAAGAACATTGTGTTTACGTTTGAGAAGCTTCTCTCACAGCCGTGTCTGCTTAGCTCCTCTCCGCTCTCTGTCTCCCCTGCATTTCCTCCTCTGTCTAACTAGCACCTCTGCAGACACATCAGTTTGATGGTCAACTTTATTAAGATGAATGAATCTCATCTGTGTGACGCCTTCCTTCATTTTACCGCAGAATATTCCCGGTGTGTGTGCGGCGTACTTTGCTCAACTGTCACCTTGGGTAGCCCGACAGGATGTCCCTGGAGTTCACCTTGGGGATGTAAGTTCATAAGTCCCAGTGCAAACGTTTCGGTACCCTTACAAAACTGCTGCAGCATGACTCAGTTACACTGTCTGTCTGCTGAACAGGGTGAAATGTACCGAGCAGAATGCACGGTAATAAATCACATAAGAAAAACAAGTGGAGAGAATAAAGGAAACAGGGGAGTAGAGGTCAGCAACCTCAATGTTTTCTGAACAACATGCATTTAAATTTAGTGATAAGATGAAGGATAGGGAGGCGTAAAAGATGTCAGTGGGGTCTGTCTGTATCCTGCGGTGATATAAGATGACTCTTGATGAAACTTTGTTTTCAAGCAAAAGCACAGCACTGTTGAATATAAAATGCACAGCACTGTTCTTTAAGGCCAGCAGGATTGGAGACAGTAAAAGCAATTGCCTGCAAGATCTAGCGATTCAGTTTTGATTATTTAGCGGTGCACAAAATGGGGAATTAACAAGAAGCAGATTAAGGGTTGACTATTAATCAACTACTGTATACTCAGCATCAATCACATTAGCTCAGAAACTTCTTACACTGCTCTGGTTTTAAATCCTTATTTTTAACCATGCTAGGGGCCTGACATTAGTGCCCAAAAAAATCCATTAATGCATCTTTAAAGACAGTGAAATGAAAAATACGTTACCCAAGCTCGAATCCTGTTTCCTTGTTTATCATGCATCTCTTGTTGCTAAAATCTTTTTTTTAAACATTTTTGATCTTGAACTCGGGGGCGTATACATCCATTTATCCATTTAAATGTGATTCGGGGCAACTAGCTAACCCGCTATCATATCAAAGCACACTTGACTGTTAGCTTGTGGGTCTTGTAGGTCTACAGTAGCAGAGGGATATCATAGTAGGAGATGATTATTTGGATCTCAGTTGGTAAAATCTTTGTTTATATTTCCAACCATGCAAAGAATGTATTCAGTACTCCCTGGTCCTCTTCCTCCTGATCTAATGAGGAGGGTGAGGGAGGAGAGGGTGGAGGCCAAATCATTCATGGGATCAGCAAATAAAGCTTAAAATCATGAGCTTTTACAGCATAAATTTTTTTTATTTGTTACGTACATATACATGTTTTAGTAAGTTAATAACTTATTTTAAGAAGTAGATCAAAATGAAAATAATGAAAAGTGTCTTAACTTAAATATATATTGATTATGAATAAACACTTTTTACTTTTCTTAACAATAGAAAAGGATTGAGTTAGTGCTACTTGTCATTCTACTGAGCATCTTTCAAAAGCTGAGTTCAGTACTGAACTTGCCCAGACATGTTTTGCTGCTTGACCAGCCTTCTACAAGACAAGAAGAAGAGCGGGAAAAACGGGAGTTTGCAAGAAAAGTGTCTTGGTGAGTATCTTTCTTTGTTTCATTTGCAACATGTACTAACTGTATCAGTATACAGAAGTTGTTTTCACACACTAAAATTGAAGTTGTAGCTTGTCCTAAGCTAATACACCCCCTGTTGAGTTAGCATACGTTTAGCTAGCTAGAGTCTTAAAGGGGTGATAGAATGCAAAACCGATTTTACCCTGTCATAGTTGAATAATGACAGTTCGGTGGGTAAATAGGACATACATAGAAGCTCAAAATCCCATTGACACCCCTTTACTATGAAAATCTCATATTTTGAAACTGCCGCTGAAAACGGGCGAATCTCAACAAAGCTGGAAGTTGACGTCAACCTCCCAAGACCTATAACTTTGTCACGCCCATGGGTGTATTAAGAGAACAGTCACGCCCCAACATTTACTCAGGCTACACAACTGACCTGAGATCAGGTAGTCTTCTGAATCTAGGTCACGCAGATCTCTGCTATTCCATTACAAAATTCACTTCTGAAACTTTTTTTATGCGAGAAATCAACTATGTAAAGCTCAAATATGGGCCGTTTTACAAAAATGTATGTCTAATTGCAAATTTTGTCCGACTGTGTGTCGGAGTTCATCGGCCGGTGCTGCCTGGGTTGTTGCCTCGCCGCCTGGCCTGCCTTCCTTCACAGACCCCGGCCTGCTATGAGGTACTTGGAGCTCCGTCACGGCTGGCAGCCCACAGCACTCCATACACGTGCAAAGTCACTGTTTTTGGGCTAATGGACTACCAAACGCCGCTGCTCTGACAGAGCTCCAGGGCCTGCAACTCCCCTCTTCCTGCTAGCTAGCTAAATGCCCGGTGTATGTGAGTGAGAGCGCGGTCAGCGAGCTTGTTACGCCAGCATTCTCTTACCACAGGTTTCAGTTAATCTTATAATGTGTGTAATTATAATGTGTTGAGTTATTTAAACAAATGATTGGGGAAATAAACGCCGCTTGTCCGCGAGTCTCATTGATAGAGCCTGCGGCTGGATGTAGCTCTATCAATGAGAGCTAGCTAGCCTCCTCTTAGAATTCCTCTGAAATTCACAAATATTCATTAACTTGAAAACAAAACATTTAGGTAGATGTTGTATAAGTGGCGTGACGAAATTCAAACTGTAAATATACTCAAATTACGCCGCAAATGAAGCTAACTATCTGTGATTTGTAGCTACACATAGCTAGAATTGAAGGGACAGCTGCAGCTAACGAAACAACTAGTCTTCACAAATATTTATTAACTTGAAATCGGACACCGTTGTTAGCTTTATAAGACATTTAGGTAGATATTGTATAAGTGGCGTGACGAAATTCAAACTGTAAATATACTCGAATTACGCCGAAAATGAAGCTAACTATCTGTGATTTGTAGCTACACATAGCTAGTTAGGTTTGAAGGGACAGCCGCAGCTAACGAGCGCGGGTATGGAGTGCTGTGGGCTGCCAGTCGTGACAGAGCTCCAAGTACCTCACAGCAGGCCGGGGTCTGTGAAGGAAGGCAGGCCGGGCGGCGAGGCAGCAACACAGGCAGCACCGGCGCTGAAATCCGACACACAGTCTTACCAAATTTGCAATTGGCCATCCATTTTCGTAAAACGGCCGGTCGATTTCTCGCTTAAAAAAGTCTCAGAAGTGAATTTAATAACGAAATAGCCCGACAAACAATGTACAACTTTGCAGTGTCTGAAATATGAGACCTGCTGTCGAGTATCCCATGTGTTTCTATGTAGTTTGCTCAAACCAATCAGCGCGCAGCTCATTCTGAATATTCATGAGCATACCATATTTGGAAGAAAAGCTCTTGTTCCAAATAGAGCCATATTCACAGGGTAGTTAAGGGCCCAATAAAATAGCATTCGGGCAATTTTCAGCCCAACCAATGTTACATACCCCATTAGGAGACCTTAAGGAACAGTGTAAACTACCCAATATAATCATTCTATCACCCCTTTAAGAGCACCATGCTTCAGAGCAGTCTTTTGTATCTTTTGCTTGCAGTGGTAGCTTAACCATGTTAATTGGCACTGAACTGCCATTAATGTTTGCATTCTGAAAAAGCATGGAGTAAGGCAAAAACCCATTTCTGTGCAGTTTTTTGCAAGCAGATTTCTTAGTTTTAAAATGAATTGGATTTGTAAAATTTCCAAATTTGAAACACCAAGAAGGACTGATCTCTTAAAACATTATAGACTTAGACATGGCCAACAGATTTAATATTATAATTTGTTTTTTTTAATGATCAATTCATTATTTGATTTTAATTAAAAACAATACGGATTGGTAATTTGTACAGTCCAAGTCTTATAAACCTCATTCCTTGGTCTTTTTTTCCTAGTGATGTAATTATTAAAAACCCAAATTCATAGAGGAGCAGTTTAGCATATTTTTTCTTATTCACAGGATGAGTCTGTGGAAAAAAGGAGAGAGGTTGCTATCCGTGGCTTAATAGTGTATCTCAGAGAAAAGGATGATGATCTCTTCAAAGAGCAGTTATTAGGTAAATCAGACACTTAAGTTCAGACACACTGTACTTTGTGTTACTCTTGATTTTAAATATGATGACTAAAACACTGACATTGATTCTGACCTACTTATGCCAGGATGGTGGGGATATTGTCAACGAAGTGATGAAGATTGTCATATCCAGAGTTGCCACCATGTCTGATCCAACCAGCGCGAGGATCTTCATTGAGGGAACAGAAGTCCTGCAAGACCTGGACCTACCCAGAGCCTGTGCCTTGGTAATGGGGCTGATATACAGACTCAACCTCAGCTACCCAAAAGAACTGAAAAATACTTTTGAGGTATTTCAAAAGGTATTCCTTGAGCTGGATGGGCTGAAAGCCAGTCTGAAGGTAATGTCTTTAAAAAGTAAACTGCTGTGCTAAAAATGTGAAGAATTAGACTGTCCTCAAATTCAACAGAATATGTTACTTATTGTAAGTTTTGTTGTGCAAGAAACAGCACCTGTACTGTTGACAGTCGGCACTTCATTAGGTACACCTACTTACAATGCTTAGTGTTCTTGCCAGGGTTTTGGAAGTGTTAATATGTATCAGACACTTTTTACAGTCCCTTGGAAAACATGCCTCTATATTCGCCATGGAGAATACGTGTAGCTGTTTAATATGTTTTTTTCCAACACCAGCAACTTTTAATTTATGTATTCCTTTTCACATGGTGCATGGTGTTTTTTTTATAGAGAGAGTGAAGCACTGGATTCAGGGGATTGGTCCTCCAAAATTTACATTAATAATTTGAGCCTGTTCCTTTTTTTAAGGGCAACTTACTTGTAAAATCCTGCAAGTATTTGACTTAGAAGCTCCCAAACACACTTTTAATTTTGATTAAAGGGGAATTTTGGTATTTTTCAACCTGGGCCCTATTTCCCCGTGTGTGTCTGTGCCAGTCTGATGGGGAGAAGAATATCATTAATCGGTCCAGTATTAACGGAGAGCGCATCAGCTGGCAGCCGCAAAACAAGCTAAAACGTAGTTCTTAGGAGAGCCGAAACAAGTGGAGGGTAAGGGAAATGCTTTCCATACTTTTGTCAGGACTTAACCACCTGAGCCTGTTAGAGGGAAAAAAGAGCACCATTTGTGAACACACTTTGATGGTGCGCATTTGCCTCTTAGAACTACGTTTTAGCTCATTTTGTGGCCACCGGCTGATGCGCTCTCCCTCAATACTGGACTAATTAAAGATATTCTTCTCCCCATCAGTCTGGTACACACATGCATGGGGAAATAGGGCCCAGGTTGAAAAATACTGAAGTTCCCTGTTAAAACTGATTTGGGTGTGAATTTATTTATTTATTTTTTGTCTAAGTAGGCATGTTTATTTTTTTTATAAGTTATAAAA
Source organism: Perca fluviatilis (assembly GCF_010015445.1). Classification (NCBI taxonomy): domain Eukaryota; kingdom Metazoa; phylum Chordata; class Actinopteri; order Perciformes; family Percidae; genus Perca; species Perca fluviatilis. Next base: position 2,407,105 of record NC_053117.1, on the reverse strand, counting down.
TAGTACTATAATAATATAGTTTATAAGTTTACTTTGCTTTTACAATAAAAGGTTTGATCATAAAAAAGGAATTGCTATGTGTATTTTATTCTGGCTAAAATGAATTAAGTTACTAACACAAAGTTAAGGTAACAATTTGCATGGACATTTCTGAGTAGAATGGAAGTAAAGTTAAAATAGCCTAAATTAAGTAATTTGACAACTTAATATTACCTAAACATTTTCATGAAATTTAAGTAGATTTACTTTAATTAAGTTTGTTACTCATGTTGATTGTACTTAAATAATTGAGTTAGTCTGACTATAAAAGAATCACAGAATTTACTCAATAATGGCTGAGTTGGAACTACTTAAAAAAGTCCATGCAAATTGTTACCTTAATTTTTTTAAGTTGAGCCACTATAATTTCTTTTAGAGTGTACAGCTGTCTCTCACTACAGCAAGCCGCTGTACATGCTTTCAAGATATTCCTGCCCTTTTGGTCCGTTTTAGCACCTGTCACTTTAAGCCCCCTCCTGAAAACGGCCACTCTGCTCTGATTGGTCAGCGTTTCCGGGTCTCCCGCATCTGTGCTCTTAGTGTCTCTGCACCATCATTGCAGCCGGGGAATGACTGTAACGACACCGTAGCGGCACTTTCCGTGCGTTCATGGACATCGGAAAAACATTTTCCGAGTGAAAACGTCACCATTCACGACATTTCCTGTGGGAATCAGAGGTGGGAAACTCGGGCTGGATTTTGCTAACCGAGTTTCCCAGTTGGTGACGTTTGATGTAGGCGACTTTGGTTCACTGAACATATTTCAATGACAATAAACTGTTTATTGTGGACAAATGCCTCTGCCAAGAAACATACACAGACATAACATGTTTAAATGATTCACAAATAGGCCCATGTATAAAAAAAAAACATTATCCGTGTCTTTTCCCGTTGGTTGTCCTGCAGATAATACAAACAAACACCTGTTCATGTGCTGTTTGGATGCTCGCATAAGAAAACAGCAGAAAATCTTTTGTTATTGTGGCCTCCATGTTTTCACACACCTGATACTCTAGGCTACGGCCAACCGTTGGTGGCAGTCATGCAAAAAGTTGTAATGCCAAACGCCAATATAACAGAAGAAGAAGAACACATGTGAATGCTGCCAGTTGGAAAAACAACGTAACCACGGGGGCGGTCCCTGTTATTCTGAGGTGGCATGAACGCGCCATTTCTACCTTAATATAGTATAGTTGTGACATCACAACTGTACGGAAGTCCTGACGGCACATTTGAAACGCACAGTTTCGAAATGAGGGCTGTGTTCATTTCTCTTTGGATTGAGCGTTTTGATACTTTCGCAGTATTTATATAGCACCTCCAACTGCTTTATAATCATAAAGGACATGGAAATCTCACTCTTTAATATATGGGACCTTTTAAGTCTGATACATGTGGAGCTGAGCCTGACGAGCTGAGCCTGAGATGTCCCAAGTGGATAAAGCCATTTTATTTTAGATAAGAACATAGTGTTTCCTGTGGCGCCACCATCAGGCCAGAATTCACATATCTTGTCCCACTAGTGGAAAGAATTTAAGAGTAGCAAAAATGTCTGCATTCTTCATTCCACGATTTTGTTTTTTGGTGTTTAATGAGGATTAAAGCCAGTGGCTATAGACCTTTAGCTTTTTAATGTGATGAAAACTGGCACAACAGAACACTTTCACTAGCCAGTGTCTAAATTCTGTATACTCCACTAATTATAGGATTACAATGCCTGTTCCAGTCTGTCGTAGCAAAGATCAGGGACTGCTGAAAACAATATAACAAGACAGAGGCCTTAATCTAAATGAACATAACTGAACAATACACACAGCTGTTGTATTGTATATCTAAAGAAGATGTTCTTTTAAATACTAATTAAAACATCACTGTACTATCTTTCAAGCGACCAACAGGTCTAATTATTCTAAATCGAGGTGAAGGAGGAGAGAATATATCCTGCTTGAGAAAAAAAGTTGTCTGATTTTCCTTTGCCAAACTTTTGGCAAGGAAACTGTCTCTCTCTCTTTACCCCCTGTCAGACACAGCTGACATTAGTATTCTGATACAGCCTCCTTCAAGCAGTGTTCGGTGCCAGCCACTTAATTTGTCATTTATTGCACCATGACAACTGAAGTAATTGAACCTCTTGCCCATGGACCAGATCTGCCAGCCTTGTGGCCGTTTTCTCTCATTGTAGGAGAGATGGAGCTATAGGACCTTGGTGTGAATAAGGGCACAGATCTCATTTTATTGGGCAATGAGATGGTTAGTATGTACCCAGGCCACAATGGCCTCTGATATGTTTATAACAAGCCTCAGAACCCCAATAAAGGGGTTAAAAAGAGGATAAAAAGCCAAAATTGGAGAGGGTAAATAGCTATTGAAAATGATAAAGCAATCACAGAGGAGATGAAAATAGACTTTGTAATACATTTTCATTAAATGCTTTGTTGAAATAAGTGACTTTAGGAAATCCTATAACAGACAATTAGGACGCAAACTAATTGCGTAGCTGCAGACTGGGGATCATTTGCATATTCATCTCAAACAGCATGCACCTGGGAATGAAAGTGATTGCGTATCGGATAAAGATACGATGAATTAAAGATTAATCTTTGATCTGCTGATTTACTGTTCTTGTTGTTTCTGCAAAGAAGTGGCCTCGGCTCATCTATTTGTTTTTAGTGTGTTATCCTCTAACCAAGTGATTGTTCTAAAAAAAATAATGGCTGGATAGAGATGACATGGTATGAATATTCACACAGCAAACAGAAAGAAATCTATTGATTTTGATGACCACCGACTTTCCTGCAGCGCTATCACTGAGGCAAACTGTGCATACCCTTAATTGTTCTGTCATCTTCTCTGCAAAATTATTGTCTGTGAAAGTAACATATTGACTATACAGTACACTTGTTCTGCCATCTACCCAGTTCAGTGTTGACTCCATTTATGTTGGCATGCATTTTGAGCAATCAAATGATATCTTGATAGGGATTTACACTGAAGAAAGCGGACATAAAAACAAGACGTATTAAGAACAGATTGAAATCCAATTACTGCAGGAGGTGGTCTGAGACACACTATAGCCAGATGGTACAGCATATTCATGTCTTAAAGCCACACTCCCGCCAGAATCCAAAGCTCAATAATCAACCTAAATAAGTTGTCTTATTTTACAGTCAACAGTTACAGTAAACCACAACATTAAAGGGATAGTTTGGATCTTTTAAAGTGGGGTTGTATGAGGTACTTATCCATAGTCAGTGTATTACCTATAGTAGATGGCGGTCGGCACGCCCCCAGTTTGAAGAAGCAGACAGATGTAAGCAATGGAAGATAAGCAATGTACTGCTATTGACGGGGCCAGCAGCTAAAGATTTTTTAGCCAATAAGGTCCACCTAAAAAAATTAATATCTGTTTAAGTGTATGCTTTATTTAGAATATTTGTACCGATTTACCTTGCCATTAGACAGCCCTTTCCAATGGGAAACTGAAGCCATTGTATAAGACTATGCTCTCTTCAAAGCAAACGTACGCCTTACGTAATTTTACCTCGCAGAACACGCAGTTGCTGGTCTACTGCTGCCTCGATGGATGTTCTGCAAGGTAATTGTAATTACTGTAGGTAATACACTGACCATGGATAGGTAACTCACTCAACCCCTCTTCAAAAGATCCAAACTATCCCTTTAAAGCTGAGGTCCATAAAACCAAAACAATGAGCTGAAAGCTGCTCTGTGAGTTTGTCACTACAAGCGACGCCTTTTACATTTCATAGTCCTTTGATCCAGTATTAATCTAAAAACATTAATTAGTGAAGCTAACTAAAAGAAACAAGAACAAATCTGGAGCCCCTACACACTTCATCAGAACGGCAGGAAGTGGAGAATAGATGAAGCTGAAACTATTCACATAGAGGTGGGAAAATAAAGAAAAACCCTGTATTGGGCTGCGTTCAGAGCCAGTGCTGGAGTAACTACATAAAGCAAAGAAACAATGATAAGTGAAGGAGACACATTTGCCTCCAGAGGATTCCCAATACAATAACAACAAAGCCAGGAGCTAGGTATCTGGTGAAATCAAACTGCCATGTGTAAACAAATGGAAAATATACCGTTTCTTACAGTATGCGTTACATGACATGGCATTCCTTTCTCTAACATGTTGTGTTAGTCAGTTGTGTCAGTGTTATTTTAAATGCTGATATGCAGTGGAGAGAGGTGATATTTTTCCTGGGTTCGGATCAGTGGAGCGATCCACACATATTTGAGAGAACAGATCATTTACATCGCTTTAGGATGCGTCCTCAATGATAAGATGCATCCTCCCTTTTAGCTGACGAGTAATCAGGCATCCATCAAGTATTCAAGAGAGCACATCTCTGACAAGGTCCAATCATTTCCCTAGTTAACCATCACTTTCGTAGTCAATACAGTGCTGTGTAGTTTTTGTTTTTTTATTTAACTACAGTTAAGTGCCAGAATTTGACTATTGAACTATTTTGAAGCCAAAGTTGGAGTTGATGGTGGTGGCGCTTAAGGGGAAGGCCATGGGGTCAACAAAATCAATTGAAATCCTGTTGTTGAGAACATGAGCGGCTGAGAATAAGAAATGTTGTGTTTTTTAGTGGCAGTATTGTAGCAAAGTATTGTAGTCAGTGTCATTTATAAAATACCTATCACATAAGTCAGTCAGCGTGAATCGAAAAAATACCAGCATCCCTGAAGTGTTCAATTCACTTAAATCAAACTCGGAACATTGGTATGTATTAGTAAATACATAAATAAATAACTGAAAGGAATGGGTTATATCAATTTTCAACACATGCTATTATTCTCACCATGTGCTATCATAATAAAGTAACCATCAATGACTGTGAGATATCAAACACTTTCTACAGCATCTGACATTTTTGTACACTTCTACAGACTTCAATGCGCAATCCTGGCTCATGAGTCATCACAGGCTTTACTCATTCGGCATGTGTACATCCTTGATATCAATCACTTCAGAGAGACTAATTAGCCCTGTGGTCTTCTACAGTGCAATCAGCAAAGGTGAAAAGTACAAAACATGTTTTTCTCACGTCACAATTTATAAGATCCAAGTCCAAGGCCTGTCTCAAGTCCCATAAAAAAAAGCCACTTGTTCAGTCAGGTAACAATAGGATCACATCGGCAGAGCCGTGCAGAAATGCAATGCTAATTGTATACCTAGCTGTGTTTGCCAAACCAAGCTCATTATCTGAGTGTGGGTCAATGATGAAACATTTTGCTGTCAACTGTATATTTTTCCCACTGCAGTGCAGACACGTGGACACAAATTAGGGGGACACTTTATCAAGGAACATAAAAGTGGTGTAGATGCTAATTTAATGTAGCCCGACAAGCCAGACCTACATCAAGATGTTGGGTCTGGGAACTCACCATTGGCAGGGCTCAATCCGGTTGTCAAAACGGTTGTCTTTCAAATTCCCTCTGCTCGCAATAGAATAGCGCTACAACCGACCAGAGCAACGCTAGTTGATAGATTAAACTTTTGCCATATCCGATCGGCAAAACTCTGAACACATCTTCCTTTTTTAGGAATGACTTCAGTGCCGTTCTTTGTTCTTTTCTCAAAGAAAAGCTTAACTCCAAGTCTTCCAGAGTCGCGGCCAAAGCCAATTCGAAAGACTGCTGTCTGCCAGCAGCAGCCATCTTCTTTGTTTTCAAGTAGCAGGGAATTCCAAGGGGGTAAGCTTCACTTCAGAACTCGAACCTCCTATGGCGCCATTTTGATGCTACAAAACGATCACCTCCCATTAGCATTCCACTGACTGCCATTCATTTTGACATCTTTTTGACAGAAAGACTCTATTTGTCCTTTGTTTATTTCTAAAGAAACACGACAATGTATAAAAGGCTCCATTACCTTGTACCTCACGTTATGGCTCCGTAGCAGACCTTTTTGTAAAAATAGGCTAACGATTGTGTCATAACTAGGGCTGAAACGATTCCTCAAATAACTCGAATAATTCGATTACAAAAAAACCTCGATGCAAAATGACTTGCCTCGAAGCTTCGTTAAATCAATGTTACCAACGTTGTATCGCTGACGGACGGTGTTTCCGCACGGAGCATTATTACTGTCGCACAGACGCGGCTCAGTCTGCTGCTGGCGACACATGCTAGAGCGTAAATAGCGAGGGGCTAAGAGAAGAGACAGGCTGGAGAAAACTACAGAAAGTGTCCAAAGTTACAGTGTGTCTACTGAAAAATCAAACTAGCTTACCACGATAATAGCACGACGTCAGTGCTTTAGCATCTCTACAGAAAACATGGAGTCTAACTCCATTCCACGAAGCGGACCGACTAAAGTAAATCACAGAGTCGTATGGACGATGAAACTACACCAAACACAACAACTACCAAAATCAAAGGCAAGAAAATACGTAGTGGTGACCACGATCTGATCTAAAGAGCTGACGCGTTGACTATCCCTTCGGAAAAACAGCTGATTGTTGCGCCTCTCTCTCTCTCTCTCTCTCTCTCTCTCTCTCTCTCTCTCTGGAGAAACAGCTGATCAATGACCTAATAGCATAAGTGTAACAGAGCTGTGTGACATTATAATCAAATATAAATGAAAATAGGTTGAGTATAACAAATATTTACATATAGGCCTACTGTACAGATCACTCTCAGGTTGAAACTTGTAGTTCTGAAAGTTAAGTTGCACAACTTAATGTAATGTTTGTGTATGTTTAATGTATGCCTTAGTTTGAGGTTGATATCATTTGAAAAAATAAAAAATGTAATATGGCACAAATCACTTAATATGTTATTTTGAGAATATAAGCAATGAGGCAAACAAAAAACTCGAAAATGTGTCCTATTTGTGTAAAACAAAATACAAAAAACAGACGTAAATCAGACGCTGTAACAACAAACCTCATAGTATATACTTTTCTCACCTTGTCTCTGCAAATTGGAATTCTCTTGCACGCTACCACAAGGTTGCCACTCACACTTCCCCTCTGCAGTACCCCAACGAAACTACCCGGCAAACTTGGCCTACCTATGGGAATTCGCGAGCAACTCTCCGTCTTATGTTAAGCCCCCCACCGACTCATACACAATGTGATTGCCTGATTAGAGTTGTTTTTCCAGCCAAACCACGGAGAGTTGCTCACCCTGGCTGCAAATTACATTTGCTGACGTGAGCGTCTAGATTCTAGGCTAAATTTAATGTGATTGTTGATGTTGGATGGTGGTCTGCCTCCCACTTTGGCCAGACTGAAATATCCAAAACTATGAGATGGATTGCCATACATCATGGTCCCCAAAGGATGGCGCCTAATCACTCTGGCGAAGTCCTGACTTTTTATCTAGCTCCATCATCACATCAGGTCAAAGTTGTATGTGTCCAACACTTTGGTTTCTGACCAAATACCTGCAAAATTGATTACATTCCCATCAGCCTCAGCTGTACTTTGTGTTTAGTGCTAATAAGCAAATGTTAGCATGCTAATATGCTAAACTAGGATGGTGACTCTTGTGGAATTTCCATCTTATGAACTCATGCTATGTGTAACCGGACGCGTGGAGGGGTGTCGGTTAAATTGTATTACAGGTAAAAAAAATATCGACAACGCCACCTTGGGACTTTCACCCAAAGAATATAAATAATCAGAAATAACAAAATATAACGGTTGTTTTATATTGTTGTTTCTGATTATTTTAAATCCCAGGCATTAGTGTTTTTACAACTTTTATTTTCCTTCTTATCGTAGTTGATGTGTATATTTTGTTCTGATTGTTTTAATACAGTATATTTATATTTTTTGGAATCTATGTCTCTAAGCTTTTAATTGTGGACTTGCCTTGCTTGATCGAGGGAACCCCGGTTTAATAACAAATGAGTCGTTAAAAGTAAGGAATTGGGTTTTATTTCCCAAGTTTTGGTTATTCTTTGCGTGAAAGTCCCAAGGTGGGGCTGTCGATATTTTACATAACACAATTTAGCCGACGCCCCTCTGCGTGTCCGGTTACATATGCATGTTGAGACAATGGTACCCAGGTGTCATTCAGGTCAGTGTCCAACATAACCTCATAACCTTTCCAGGCAGAGGAATACTTCACCTTTGTGCCTCCATAGATGACGGGAGACGTAGCAGCTGTATGATGAGACAGAGCTGCTCACCCTGCCAAGGCCATGGAGGAAGTAAACACATAACACATTTAGTCTGTGCTGAGATATTCGGGCGCCCCCAAAATCTTTGTTTATCCTAAAAGTTCAGCTAAACTTAACGCCTCCAGTAGGATTTTAAAATACACCTTCAGGAAAACAGGAACTTCAGAAGTTGGGATGGCCCCACACTATACTGTGTAATCCTAAATTCTCCTCAATTGAGTGTTCATTAAATGCTCCTGTGTAATTCATCAAGGTCTCCCGAATCTTCTTCACGTATGTGAAATAAGTTGTGCTGCTCCTGAGTTTTTCCTGAACAG
>NC_053117.1:2311088-2393588 GCF_010015445.1 Perca fluviatilis | reverse complement strand
GCCCTTACTGTGCTAAAATTATTTCCACATTTAACAATGAATCAAATTCTCCACGATGCATAAATATAGCCTATGATAACATTTGTGATTTCAACAAGTGGTGAGAAAGAGGCCTCTAATGGCTCTTTTTCTGCTTTTGTATATAAGTGAGTTGGCAGCTGTTTGGTAACACAGTAGACATAGCAACTCATAAAACAGTTAAACAAGAGCTGTTTCCAAAATTGCTCCCTAACTACAGTACTATGTAGGGACACTAGACTTACTGTCTGGAGTGTTTGCATTCTGAGTGTAAAATTTGTTATGATGCATTATATATTCCCCCTTGAACATAGTATAGCTGCAGAAATGCAACATATGTAACACTATGGGCCCTATTTTAACGATCTGAAACGCAAGTATCAAACGTGAAACGCAACTAGCTTTGTGGGCGGATCTCGGGCGCTGTTGCTATTATACCGGCGGGATAAATGACTCTTGCGCCCGACGCAAATCTAAAATGGGTTGGTCTGAAGTAGCTAGGTGTGGTTTGGGCGTAACGTGAAAATAACCAATCAGAGCATCATCTCACATTCCCTTTAAGAGCAGGCGCGCTTGTTCCATGGCGGATTGTTATTATAACGGCGGATTTGCCTGGCGCACGCGGCAAAGTAATAAATGCCCGTCTTGACCGGGTGGCGATGTTGCTGCTCCTCTCGGGCGCATCTCCACAGTAGCCTATGGAGAGGATTGCTGCAGCCATGGAGCGTGGGCCTCCAAACGCACCACTTCCTCCTGTTGTGCCCCTTCCTCCTCCCCCCCCCACTCCATCTCCGTCCACCCGCTCCACCAGGAGTGTCCAATCCCGCCGTAGTTCAACATCACGTCTCTTTAAGTCCTCTAATATTTCCTCAATTATGTCATAAACACATCCATCATTCATGGAAATGTTGTGTAAAACACAACAAGCCACAAAGAATGCTGGGACTTTTTGAGGACTGTACTGTAAAGTGCTCCTGACCTATCCAAACACCTGAAGCGCATTTTCAGTAATATTTTTCTTTGTAATTATGTATGGTTTGCAAAAATGGGAACTGCTGCGTCCATGTAGATGAGAGAAGTGTATGCGCGTTGTGCACACGCTACTATGGCCAAGCATGCGCCCCTAAAATAGCATCTGAATAAGGCGCCACTGACTTTAGACTAGCGCCACTAACTTTAGACCAGGTTTTCCTGGTCTGTGGCAGAATTGTTTTCTGAAAGTGCAAAATAGCACCAGTGAACATTTGCGCCAGAACAGGCCTCCTCTTTTCGCTGAACCGCCCCCTGGAGCACAAATACATTCCCTAATTTACCGACGTGCGTCTGTGGAGGGAAAAGTCCGCTGTGCGTTGGGTGCAAAATAGGAATGATACATGCGTCGGCGTACAAAGGCAATAGCGCTGAGTGCAAGATAGGGCCCTATATGTCAGATGATGATTATTCATAAGTGTCCGGAATCTCAATGTACTACTCACTACGGAGTAATCGACTGAGATTATAACGCTGGATTAAAGCTCCCTAAAAAATTGCATTAGACTGAAAAAGGCAAAGTTAAGTCAACCCTACCGGCTCTTCATCAGGCTAATGGCACACATGACAAAGAGCAATGTTTATGTGGACACCAAATTGATTACATCGTGTCTGACGTCACTACAGTATATTTCAGTAAAATTCATTAGCGGAATATGTACAGTAATAGTAATCCCATGAAATATATCCAAAAATATCTTGACAAATTTTAAATCATTTCTTGAAAAAGAGAAGTACACAATAACAATAAATGATAAATGAGTGAACAAGGGAATCGTTCCGTACTGTTTTCTGCCTCCTAGTGGTCAGAAAATTGCTTAAGGTCAGTTTTAGAGTATTAATATACTAAATACAGTGTGAGCAAAATGAAATGTTTTTGTCCTACTTGAAAATCCATATTTGTTGCTAAGCCACTTGACAATATCTGAATAGATAACACTGACTCAGATAGCATCAATACCCAAAGCGAATGCGGCTTATCAATGAAGTCACAAATCCACAAATTCTGCATTTTTGTCCCTCTTGTAATAACGCTCCTGAGTCACTGGTGGATCTCCAGCCTTCAGCTATAAGAGCCTTAAACATCGTCATTACTGACACAAGCAGCCCAATGAGATTCTGAGACCTGAGACTTTGCATAACAGGGTCAGAAGTTAAATGGTCTGAGCAGAGTCCGGCGTCCTGCCGCTGCTCTGCCATGTTGAGGGGGTTGGCTGAGGTTTTTCAGGAACCTGATAACCCGCATCATTGAATCCTGTAAATAGAACCCATGGTTGTTGGCATCCCCATAAGCTATGATTAATGGAGGTAATTTTGAGATGTCAGGAAGTTCAACTTTTCAACTTATCTTTTCTCCAATTTCGCAGTGAAACCACTATAGTCAGAGTTTTTCTTGTCCTTAAAGTTACTCAGAAATCCAGGATGTAATTAAGTCCCGTACATTATGCAAAATCTGAATTATTACCACAAAATGAATTCCACCGTGAAGTAGCCCTTGCTGCACTTTTTGTACTCTTGCTGGAGCTTTCATAATCGACTGGGAGAAGCCTTTCTGTGAGCGTAACCAGTTGTAATATAAATACACAGTTGGCCAAGGGAGAAATTCATGAGACTGAAAAATCTTTCCATTAAGCATCTTTCAAGTACATTAACGGGAACATGATGCAGTGTCAGCCAACACACACACACACGTGCTTTGGTGCCCTTGTCATGCGTTTCCAGTATCTGTCGCGGTAATTGTCACTGAATTGGAAAAAGCCATCGCCAGCCGTCTGACTCTAAATTGCTGACAAACAGATGCTGATTTATTCAGACTATCCACAATGAAACTTGTTTTCCTCACTTTGCTGTCAGACGTAACTGCCACCATGTTCACTTCACACGGCTCTTTGCTAATGAATGCCACTGTGTCAGTGTGTGTGTGTGTGTGTGTGTGTGTGTGTGGGCTTGTGTGAGTAAGCTGTAAGAGAGATGTCAAGCCATGCATGACTCCAGCAGTACAGTCTGTGTGAATGTGCATCTCTTTGACCCGTGGGTCCACGCGATTCAGATTGAACTAAATGCTGCTGCTCATAACAATTGATATCAGCCTTGTTTTCTGCCTATTTGAGAATGAATTCATGGAGCCCCTTCCTCAACTATTAAGTGTGTCGCGGCACCAGAATGTTAAGTTAGAGCGAAAAGAGATCTCTTACAAAGTGTTCTGCTGTATCGCTGTAACAGATGTTGGGAAAACATTACCACTAAAAATGCATTGTGGGCAATAAAATGCTCTGCATGGGGAAAATAGCTTCTATCATTGATTATATAATATTTTTAGCAAGACATTACATTCTTAATTAAGCCTCTTTAAAGCTATAGTGCATAGTTTCTTTCTAACTAATGACAACAACACTGTCGGCGCGTCCACATGATACAGCCTTCCGTGATGCCCCGCGATTTGGAGTAATGATTACTGTATATATGTACTGTATGTATTTATTTTCACATGTGTATCTGTGGGCATGTGCTGATCTTTTGCCTAGCCTACATTTAGGCAACATCTACATATTTATTTAATTTATCACAGCCAATGAATGAAGAAAGTTAAATTGGTTAGAATATAGCTAGCATATATAATAAATATAATGAAATAATTTAGTTTAGGCTATGCATAGTACCTAGGCTTGCCAACAAATGCTTACTGTTACAAAACAATCCTTAACCTATAGACCACTACTGACCTCAATCACGCCGGCTCCCTCAGAATCAACTGCTCTGCCAATCTCCTGCTTCTCTCTCTCTCTGCTGAAATATCTTTCAATATCCATCTCATCTGCTCAAGGAATTGAAGGATACAACGGTACAATAGCATTAACAGGGACCCTATGACATTTAGTTTTCAGTGACAACAACATTGTATATGGATTGATACTGTTTTAGAATATGCCTACTATAGAGATATTATGGCTATATTATTGGCAATGAATAAAGAGTTGTGATTAGCTTGCTAAGTTAACCATTTCTTGTATTTCCCTCGTTCACTCTAGCTAGACTTTAGTTTTCCATAGCAAACCAAAATATCCCCTTTCTTTTACCTGAAGAAAACGTAGCTAAAGGTAAGCAGGTAATTAAAAACAACTTACAATTTCACTCTGTATCACACTAGATGTAATCAATCTTGCTTTCACAATTAGCGTGTGTATTGGTGTGTGTGTTTGTGGGGGAGAGGGTGCGTAGCGAGTTCAATCAAAATAAAGAACAAAAAAAAACAGGCTGAAAATCCAATTCATATGAGGACAGTGTCTGTGCAATGTTGTTAAACTGTTATACAATAGAAACAGTCTGACAGGTGGGAGGCAAAAAAGAAGAGAAATAACTACCTCTGGAGCATGACCTCTGACTTATGCCAACTGCAGCCAGCTCACACCTCTGTGCTCTATGGAAATGGGGATCGACTGATATCCAAGAGTCACCAAAAACAGGGAGAGGTTTCAGTCATGTCAAACATGCATCGGCTGCGAGATCAATACAAAGTCCTGATCTCCAATTGATGAAATGCCTCTCCTCCAGGCTGCGGGGATAATCTCCACTGCTGATTTATCTGTGGTAGCAATGCTCTGCAGAACACGCAGCATCCCTGCACACTGGTCTCTTGTGTTTTGAATCTATTTGTTACATCAGAATGAAATCCCATACAGTATATGTGGGAAACTGTCCACCCAAGAAAAACAGCTGCATCATATGTGGTGTGTGTCTTTAAACCATGACCACGATCATTCCCTAACCTCAAACCAAGTACCAGTAGTTATTATTTTAACATGAAGGTTCCTGAACCTTAACTTCGTAGTTATTTTAACCCGAACGGCGATCTGTCTTTAACTGGAGGACATTTACAAAACTTGGATAAGAGCCATGACTACCAGCAACGGTTACTGGATGAGACCTCAAAAGAATATGTTACCATAATCATATTCAAGGGTTTGTTCAGGTTCAAACGCCTGGTGTTCAGAGTGGCTTCCAGCTCCCACATTTTTAGAGAACGATGAATGGTGACCCCACCAGGGCAGGGAGCCCGGTAACATATTTGAATGTGGCCTACAGTCATTATTATAAATATATATATAATTGACAATTGATGTTATGGCTATAGGGCCATCAGATTAAAAAACACTTATATGGGTCATTTGGAAAGCAATGACAAACAATGTATTTTATTTAGTTTGCTTAAAGATACAGTGCATAGTTTCTGTCTTCCCCATGAGGACTTCTAAGGAATGACAACAATTCTGTCCGTTCTAAAATGTCACTGACTGTCATTTTGTGCTCCCTTTTTTCTTTTTTAAATCTATACATATATCTTTTTAAAAGTTCAGGCACCGTTTAGGCACCGGCACTGTTTTAAAAGTATCGTTTTAGCACCAGTATCGAAAAAAAAACGACACCCAATCCTACTTGAGTTTCTGCGTGCGAAAGTCGCTGGACAACACCAATTTCTAAACAGCCATGCTGAGAAATCCAGAGAGGGTTGTATGGAGCTCATAGTCTTAATTAGCTTTGTAGCAACTCATTTGGCAATGGCTTGGATGTAACAGATGTTCATTATTATAAAAACGTTAAGCACTAAAGCTTTAAGTTGAGGACAAACTGTGTACAGTACTGTAGCACACAGGGCGCTTTCACACCTGTAGTTTTGTTCATTTGGTCCAGACCGAGGGAAAGAATGATACAGGCCCTTGCGTTGCATTTTAGTTCTGGTCAGGGTTAGAGCTGCAAAGACTAATCAATTAGTTGGCAACTATTAATCGCCAACTATTTTGATAATCTATTTCTCGGTTTGAGTCATTTTTAATAATAAAAAAGTAAAGATTTGTCCGATTCCAGCTTATTAATGTAAATCTACTGTATTTCCTAGTTACTTCACTCCTCTATGATAGAAAAATGAATATCTTTGAGTTCTGGACAAAACAAGAAATTTGGGGACATTATCTTGGGCTTTGGAAAACACTTATTGACATTTCGATTAATCGAGAAAATAATCGAAAATAATGGTTAGTTGCAGCCTATAGTCTGGTTCATGTTCACACTGACTTTTTACAAATGAACCAAGAGCTTTAAGCATGAAGTCATACAGACTGACAGCTAACTCATTGACTGGACAGTGTTGGAGTGACTGACAGCAGGTCAGCAGAACTTTAAAAGCTTCTAATGTGTATATTTATGTGAGAGCTATAAAGAACTTATTATGAACATTAGTCTTACTAGACTCCAAATCGATCACTTATTATAAAGGGAATTATTGTAATTGTTGGGGCTTTGTAAATTATAGAGTGTGGTCTAGACCTACTCTATCTGTAAAGTGTATTGAGACAACTTGTGTTATGATTTAATACTATAAATAAAATTGAATTGAATTGAAGAAATAATAAATTGAAGAAAAAAAAAAAGAGGAATATTACGGAATATTACGGGGCTTTTATTGGACTTGATGAACTGCCAAAGTACACAGAGTTGGATACAAGTTTAACATATCGCAATTTGAACTGCTCTTGCCTATTTGATAGATCAGGGAAAATCCCTGCACTCACATGCTGACGCACATACCTCTGACCTGAGACTATACTGATTATGACTATGGTCATCAAATGATATGCAAAAATATATAGCTTATACAGGTTGATTAAGATTGCTTTCAGAACAGTTTCCAAACAGTAGATAGATTTATTTATTTATTATTAGTTTAGCCTTTGAATTCATGCTGAAGTCACATATCTTCTATCATAAATTCCTGTGGTTGGTCTGTTTGCTTTTAGACCACAACTGAACCGCTGAGTCCAATTGTAAGCACACAGAGACTCTCCTTTTCAAGCACTCTCAGTCCAATTGTTTCGTCTGCACCAGAGTTTGACTGACAGCTTTTACACCAGCCCAAACTGACCACACGAACCAGCAAACACACTAGATGGTATGGCATCAACTCCCTAGGTTCACTCTCAAAATGTACCGTACGTGAAGGCATCTCTGTTTGAAGTGTGACTCATTTGACTAAAACAAGTATGGTTCTATCCATTGAATCATTTTGATGGGAAAGAAATAATGGATGACATACATACATAATGATTTTACTTCACAACCAGTTCCCTTTAACCTGGCTCTCAATATTGTCAATATAATCTAGCCCCTCTACAAACATTAAAACCAAAATAGATTTTTTCGTCATTCTCAAGTTGATTTGATTGCAGGGTATAACGGCAGGAGAAACAATTACCTTTTTTAAGAAAAAAGCGCTAATTCTGATACTCTCTTGCGTGTTTATTTCAGGAGTTTCTTGTTATGATTGCCTGCAAAATGTCCTTCAGATTTCTTCTCCCTGACCAAAACAAGACCAAGTGTACTCTAAAGAAAGGCATCACATTGGAAATTCTGCTGCTAGCAGCTCTCTGTCTTATCGTTTCTGTCTGTTTACTGCAGGTTACCTTTGTTGGCCTGTTTATTTTTCCACTGACTGAGGAAACATGGCTAGAAGAGGATGTTGGTGTAAAAAGACATGGCACTAAAACATGGAGGATAGTACCTGGGGAATGGAGAATTGAAGGGAAAGAAATCAGTCTAAATTGTGCTCGGTCAGAGCACATACTCTATAATCCTGACAGGATGATCTGCCCCACATATTGTGTATGTGTCTTTTTTTTTCTTTTCTGTGAATGACCACATGTATTATCATTGCCCTGCATGGAGTAACATTTTAGGTTAATATTTTCCTTGATGGCTACTCACTGACATCCGGAAAGCATTTTAGATTTTGATTGCTGAAACTCCCCACTGATCAGAGCGTATTACATGCTTTTCAGATAGGGCCTGTAAAAATGTTCCGCCGGAACAAAGGGCTGACCCATTTGTTTGATTTGAAAAGGATACATTGGCACACGGAGGGAAAACGGAGAGACAAATCCATCCTCTTCCTCTACCTGTGCACAATACATGTCACAACAAATTATACGCCAACAAATATTCAGTTAGGTACAGAGAGTACACAGCGGAGGAATTCTTCTGACTTTGGTATTTTTACACTTTTCATTGAATACCACCAGTAGGCCAAAGTTTTCACTCATCCAGTAAAATATCTAAACATCTACACAATGAATTGGCTCAAAGTGTCGTACAGACCAGATTCATGGTTCCCAGACGAAGACTTCCCCTGATCCCCTGACTTCTTCTCTAGCGCCACCATGAGGTGGAGATTTTTTGTTGTTGTTGAGTAAAATATTTTGTCAACTGTTTGATGTATTGCCATGGAATTTGGTACAGGCATTCATGTCCTCCAGATGAAGTATTGACTTGGGTGATCACTTAACTTTTCATTTAACTAATACTTTGGTTTAATACCAAATACTTCCAAAAAGACATTCCCATCAGCCCTAGCTGTGCTTTGTGTTTAATAGCTAAAGTTTAGGGATGCACCGATACCACTTTCTTTAAGATCAAGTACCCAAATACTACTAGTACTTACATTTGGGTACTTGCCGATACGAGTACCGATACGCCTACCAGTGGTGTAGTCTATGTGATATGCAGGTATACGCAGTATACCCACTAAGAAAGCTCTAAGATTTTCATATACCCACTTAAAAATGCCCAATGACACGCAACAACATTATATTTTTGATATATTTTGAATTGTCATCTGTGTTTTTCTTCTTCACATAGGCTAAATAAAGGTATTTCCACCGTAAATCGGTGCATAAAAGTGTGTCTGAATACAGGAAATGAAGTCATTGATGCTCAAAACTTCCCTGGGGAGGACAGCCAGATACCCCACTATGATACGGCCCCCCCTCCCCAAAGGCAGATTCTGGCCAATATATATACATACGGTACCCACTACAATACATTAGACTACACCACTGACGCGTACTTAATAATCCCTCTGGGGTCCGAGGGTGTTTTCAGACACACAGATGATTTTGGCCTTCTCTGATATTGTTGTCAATTAGAACAAAGCCGTATTTTCAAAGTACCATGCCTTTTTTTCTATTCAAAGCTCAGTGCCTGGGCCAGGACATTTCCCCAGGCTAGTGTCAATAAAATAAATCATATAATTCCTAATATCAAAACTACTGAGTGAAGTTTAGAAAGAATGAAGAACGCAACGTCTGATGACGTCATTCACGTGCATATTAAGTACCCGTGTGGATTTATTGATCCAGCGGAGAGGATGGTTTGTTTACGCCAGTAGCTAAGTTCACAAGATTTTGTCCAAATTTCAAGACTTAAAACAGTTAGACTACACACCAAGAGCTAAGGGGCCAAGCTCAATCTGGGAACATGGTATACATTATACCTGCTAACCATCAACTCTGTAGCATGGTTTCCATCCAAATGTAACATGAATTGTAACTGGAAAAAAAACTGAAAATTTGCCAAATCATTAATTCACATGAATGCACATTGTAAACATTAGTTGAACATAAGTTGAACTTATCAACATAAACAGTTAGTTTCACTAATTCTACAGTTATATACCATTAAACCATTGCAGGAGTAGAGAGCACAACAAGATAAAGTAATTAGAGGAGCGCCAGTTGTGGAAACATAATGGAAAAATGTATTAATTTGAGGAAGGTTATGGTCTCTTAAGGGTGAGGCTATTTGCACCCCTGGTACAATTAGCAGTGTATGCTATTTGCACCCCTGGTACAATTAGCAGTATGCTATTTGTACCCTGGTGCAATTAGAAGTGTATGCTATTTGCACCCCTGGTACAATTAGAAGTGTATGCTATTTGCACCCCTGGTACAATTAGCAGTGTATGCTATTTGCACCCCTGTGCATTTACAGTACCTTGGCATATATTTACACACAGTTATCCATACTATTCATGTATTACACCTTTTTGGAATATTATTGCCCTGACATTCTTACCCTAACCATAACCATCCCACTCCTCTTGCCTAAACCTAACCAACCCAACCAGAGCAGGCATATTCATGAGTCTTCCCCTACCACCCTGCAAAAAAAAAAAAAAATTCGCGTTCGCAGGTCCTGACTTGCGCAATTGCATGCAAATTATCCAATCCAAATTTTTAAAAATAAGATCGCCACACAGGGGAATCAAACTCCAAACTCCCATACCACAGGTAAGCGTACTAACCACTCACCTAGCAGTTCTTTCAGGAAGTTGAGCAACTTTTTACCACTTGGTTTCTTCAAGCCTCGGTTGCTAGGTAACAGTACTGTATACAAAAAAATAGGTACTAACTAACAAACTAACGGTTGTATGCTTTCACTGAAGACAGAAAGCGCAACTGTAGTATCCATTTTCCGCTAGAAATTCAATTGTTATAAACTTTAGAGACAAAACTTCCCTAATATGCCAGTTTCTGCGGTCATGGAAGATAAACGTCCGCCATGATTTCGGTGCACGCGAGCAACGTTTTTTTGTTGTTACGTCACAGGGTGTAAATAGCTCAGCTGTGTGGCCGAGGCTATTCGTACCGGGGGTGCAAATAGACACTCCGGTCTCTTAATCGCTGTACCTGATGTTTTCATCTCTCCAGTGGAGGGAAAGCATGTCTGACGTTTAAAGGGCCCATATTATGTTAATTTTCAGCTTCATACTTGTAGTTTGGGTTCTAGTAGAACATGTTTACATGATTTAATGTTTAAAAAAACACATTCTTTTTCTCATAATGTCTGTCTGAATATACCTGTATTTACCCTCAGTCTGAAACGCTCCGTTTTAGCGCCTGTCTCTTCTAGTCTTTTTAAGTCTGCTCTGATTGGTCAGCATTTCAGGGTCTTCCCTATCTGCGCTCTCTGAGTCTCTGTGCCGTCATCGCAGTCAGGGAATTGACTGTGTTATTAACGCGTTATTAACGGCGTTAACGCAAACCCATTTTAATGCCGACAATTTTTTTATAGCACGATTAACGCATCATATACACTTGAAGAAGGATTAACATTCTTTTGGATCTAGCTAGACCGGAAGCAAAATTACGAATCCCAATATGGCCAAGACCCGCCCTACGAAGCAGCTCGATTGGTTGGAGTTAGGCATTTCACCTCGAGTGGATAGAATAGCGGATTTGTCAGGGGATAGGACCTGAACAAATGGGGTTACGTTACCTTGGACGCCTGGCCAATAGTAGTGATTGAAGGGCGGGTCATGGCGTGGCCATAGTGGGATTCATAATTTCACAGACCGGAAACAAAACAGACACATGCCGCAGCCGCACACACTTGTTTGGGCTTGCGAGCCACGTAGCTAGTAGGCTCGTCACGGCGATTAGCTTCAGAGTGAGTAGTGACTCTAGAGTCCTAGTGAGAGAAACAAAGTGTCTCCCCTGTTCTTTCTGACCACGGCGGGAAACCTGTAGCAGGAAAAGTTAACCCTCACTTTGATTTCATGTTGGTTATGGAGAAGGAGAACCAGGAAATGAGTCGGGGGAAACCATTGACATATATAAAAGGGGGAAACCATAGTCGCTATGACGACCAGCCACGCTCGCCTCAGGTGTGAGGCAGTACTATCTGCAGTGTAAAATGGAGGTAGAAGTGTTACATTATGTGACAGATTATTAGTTCCAAGTGAGAATGTTAGTGTGAAATTGAGCACTACGTATATGCCAATGTTGTTTCGAATAAAAAAAACATTTGCACAAAGCAAGCCGATCCACTTTTCCATGTTGACAAGAGCATTAAAATGAAAAAAATATAATGGGACAAAAAGAAATCAAGGGACATTTAGAATAGATAAAATGTGTGATTAATTGCAATTAATCGTGAGTTAACTATGAAATTAATGAGATTAATCGCGATTAAATATTTTAATCGTTTGACAGCACTAATACGTTGGCGTTCCACCAAAGTGGAAGAATCTCGTTTGGATTGGCAAGAAAGTCTCAAAACCTATAGGAAGGCCCTACGAAAGGCCAGATCAGACTAGTACTCATCACTAATAGAAGAAAATAAGAACAACCCAAGATTTCTTTTCAGCACTGTAGCCAGGCTGACAGAGAGTCACAGCTCTACTGAGACATCTATTCCTCTAGCTCTGAGTAGTGATGACTTCATGAGCTTCTTTAATGATAATATTATCACAATTAGAGATAAAATCTATCACCTTTTGCCCTCAACTTCTAACGGTTCACCTTTAAACGCAGGACCGCTAGAAAGAACGACTATTCCCAACATATACTTAGACTGCTTTTGTCCTAATAACAATTAATGTTAAAGATATCCTCAGCTAAGCCATCTACCTGTCTCTTAGACCCCATCCCAACGAGACTACTCAAAGAAGCGTTACCCGTGGTTAACACTTCATTACTAGATATGATCAATATGTCCTTATTAACAGGTTATGTACTGCAGTCATTTAAAATAGCTATGATAAAACCTCTTCTGAAAAAACCCACCCTCGATCCTGAGGTCTTAGCAAACTATAGACCTATATCTAACCTTCCCTTTCTATCCAAGATCCTTGAGAAGGTAGTTGCTAATCAGTTATGTGATTTTCTACATAGCAATAGTTTATTTGATGACTTTCAATCAGGATTTAGAAAGAATCATAGCACAGAGACAGCACTGGTGAAAATTACTAACGACCTTCTAACTGCTGCAGACAAAGGACTTGTCTCCATTCTTGTTTTACTAGATCTTAGTGCTGCATTTGACACTATTGACCATACCATCCTGTTACAGAGATTGGAACATTTAGTTGGCATTAAAGGAATCGTTCTAAGCTGGTTTAAGTCATATTTCTCTGATCGATCTCAATTTGTTAATGTTAATGATAAATCCTCCAAGTACGCTAAAGTTAGCCATGGCGTTCCACAAGGCTCAGTGCTTGGACCAATTCTATTCTCCTTATATATGCTTCCTCTTGGTAATATTATTAGGAAACACTCAATTAACTTTCACTGTTATGCGGATGACACCCAATTATACTTGTCAATCAAACCAGACGAAACCAGTCAGCTAGCTAAACTTCAAGCGTGCATTAAAGATATAAAATCCTGGATGACCTATAATTTTCTGATGTTAAACTCTAACAAAACTGAAGTTATTGTGCTGGGCCCTAAACACCTCCGAACCTCATCTAAAGACATAGCTACTCTGGATGGTATTGCCCTGGCCTCCAGCACCACTGTTAGAAATTTAGGAGTTATCTTTGATCAGGATATATCCTTTAACGCCCATCTAAAACAAACCTCAAGAACAGCCTTTTTTCATCTTCGTAACATTGCCAAAATTAGGAATATCCTGTCTCAAAACGACGCTGAAAAACTAGTCCATGCATTCGTTACTTCCAGGCTGGACTATTGTAATTCCCTACTGTCAGGTTGCTCAAATAAGTCCCTTAAGACTCTCCAGCTGATCCAGAATGCTGCAGCGCGTGTTCTCACAAAAACTAAGAAAAGAGGTCATATTTCTCCTGTAATAGCTTCTCTGCATTGGCTTCCTGTAAAATCCAGGATTGAATTTAAAATCCTTCTCCTGACCTACAAAGCTCTAAATGGTCAAGCACCATCATATCTAGAAGAGCTTCTAATACCTTATTGTCCCACTAGACCACTCCGCTCAAAGAATGCAGAGTTACTTGTGGTACCTAGAGTTTCTAAAAACAGAATGGGAGCCAGAGCCTTCAGTTATCAGGCTCCTCTCTTATGGAACCAGCTCCCAATCTGGGTTTGGGGGCAGAAACTGTCACCACATTTAAGAATGAACTTAAATCTCTCCTATTTGATAAAGCTTATAGTTAGGGAGTGAGGAGTCCGCCTAACCCGGCCCACCTGCTTCTCTTCATAGTCGTCAAATTAATAATATAACAAAAGTAGAGGGAGGCAGGCCAGCACAGCCTGATCCGGCAGGGGAGAGTTCGAAGCCCGAACAGGCTACCTCTCCTTTTGACCTGTCTCTCTTAGTTACGCTGTTATAGTTCTAGACTGCCGACTGCCTTCCTTTGACACACTGAGCTGCTCTCTCCTCTCCCTTTCTATTACCATTTGTGTGCATCCCGTCACAGAAATGCTTGTTATTAATCCTAGCTTCTGGGGAGTTTACTCCCCGGAGTCCTTATGTTTTTTCACCCAGCGTATTTCCTTGGAGAACGTTGGCACCAAGATCCTGGTTGCAGCTGTCGCCGTGGTCCTGCTGCACTCCCTGCTAAGCTCTGCGGTGCCCTTCAGTGTCATGCTGCGTCCTGCTGAACCCTGCTGTTTCCTGCTACGTCCATCCATGCTCTGCTGGGCCACGCTACATCCTGTAACGCCCTGCAGCTCCCTGATATGACATGAACTACTACGACTACCATTTGAAGTCACTGTTCCATTATTAATGTGACTATTATTGCCACTGTTCATCACATCCCCAACTGGCACCGTCAGACACCGCCTACCAAGAGCCTGGGTCTGTCCGAGGTTTCTTCCCAAGAGGGAGTTTTTCCTCGCCACTGTCACACTGCTTGCTCTTGAGGGAATTACTGTAATTGTTGGGGCTTTGTAAATTATAGAGTGTGGTCTAGAACTACTCTATCTGTAAAGTGTCTTGAGATAACTTGTGTTATGATTTGATACTATAAATAAAATTGAATTGAATTGAATTAATATATATAAAAATTTTAAATTACAACTCAGGGATTATTCATGTGTAATTTGAAAATGCGCATAGAAACAGATGGATGGAAACGCACTTATCGTGAGAATGTCAGCATGCTGACATTAGCATACAACTCAAAGCAGCGCTGTCTCCAAGTGCAGCCTCACAGAGCTGCTGGCATGGCTGTAGTCTCTTGGTCTCGTTTAACTGTTCTTTCTTTTTCTAGTAAATATCTCTTTTTGTGTCAGCAGTGCCTGTATAGACCACACAAAAGTAAGAACACAGCCAAATAGGAGGTAACAGAAATGTGTCGGGTTATGCTTATTTTGGGGAAAGCTCACACATGCAGCTGCCTGACAGGCATTTTACAATAGGGAGGAGGAGAAGTTGGCAGAGATGCCGCATCATGCTCAGTTCGTGCTCACTGACTCACCATTTTGTCCCATCAGACAGACTCAGACGTTGTAGCTACATGATAAAGGGGTTTTAGTTTCTGGGGGAATCACAATACTATTCTCGAGGTAGACTTCAACATTACATCAAAACCTTTCCCAGCAGAAAAAGATAAAAGAAACTGTCTTGTCTTTATGCGGAGGAGGGTGGAGATACAAATTGCAGTCCACCAACTTACTGGGACATTTTGTTATGTGCCAAGTCAACACTTCATTCTCTTCATCACTTGCAAGTTCTTTTGCAGTGAATGAAAGTGACACAGTAGACAGAACTATGGCATTTCGTTCAAATTAACCTAATAACCCTAATTAAATTAATCAGAATAAAACGAGGGGCTAAATAGGCAGTAACTGCTCGATGCTGAGTTGAAAAATTAACGTGGCTGATGTGACCATAAAACAGCATAAAATGTTATGTCTAATATTTTCATGTTATATTACTCATTCTGTCTGCGGTGCCTGACTCTTTTCATAAAGTTCTAGATAAGCTGTCAAATCCCATTAAAGCCAAAGTATCAATGATTGAGTGAGCAGAAGCTATAACTGGGGGAATCCACTGATTGATAGATATGCCATAATAATAGGACACTCAATATGGGATTCAGATTTTTGAGAAGTTATTAAAGAATCTACTGATTTTGCCAAATACTTTTTTCAATGGATGCACTGGTCCTGACTCCCTGAGAATGGAAATAGTTCTCTTGTTCCTCGGCTCTAACTCAGGCTGAAGACTTAATGGAAAAATCCTCCTTTGGATACACTTACACTGTTATGTATTATCAATCTGTGCTGCTCAGTGCATGCCAGAAGTGATTTAGCACTGAGTTGACAAATTATTTTTCGGGTACCCAACTTCCCTCAACTCGCCACACTTGCTTCGACTTCAGTTAGTGATTCCCAGCATTTCCCTAAATGCCTTTCGACAACTGCAGAGAAGAGACGGTGAGCCTGTTGCATTGGGCCATATGTGTTGGCAGACAGAGAAGAGAAAACAGCGATAGCATACATTAGTGAGAGTCAAAAGAGTCACACCCCTCACTCAAACCACAGAATATCACGAGGCTGCATTGCATTGTGGTCTGTTGAGGCTGATGTCAGCAGAGAAATTGGTTTCTGTGCCTCTTCTATAATACATTTCTCTTTTATGATAGAGTGTTGAATGCCAGGGTGAGATTGTAAGCCAATCTTTCAGAGTGTCGGACACCAAAACTAGATGTTCACTCCTGAAGTTATAGCCAACTGGAAATGTTGCAGTGGATGAGACATTACATGTTCAAACTAAAACCTCAGTCAAGTACAGCAAGGTACAACACAATGTACATAATTAAAATTGCTTGAGAAAGTAGTTCCTTTAAGGCATTTGTATTAATTGCACAGATAAGACTGGAAATTGACTTCAGTTCTTTTAGACTCTCCTCCCGGTTAAGACATTATTAATGTCCTCCCAAGAAAAACAATCAGTTGTTTTAACAAATGCCCCAAAAACGACATGTGTTTACATGGCCTGTAGGAATTATGACTGTTGTCCATTGGGAGCTGAGGTGGAAATAATGTGACGTTGTTATAGCGCCACAAAGTCAGGGAGGAAGTTTAAGGGGTGAGCTGGGACTATAAAAATCCAGAATTTAACAGATCCTTGTTCATTTCATACTGACGACCAAAGTTGGTTTCTTTCAACTGTGACTACCATCGTTCCCTAACCTTGGCCAAGTGGTAATTATTGTCACCATGACAACAATTCAAAGTAGTAATTTTAACGCAAACCACATGTTTCCCTAACCTTTACCAAGTGTTTTTGTGCTTAAACCTAACCAAACTTTAAAGCTGGGGTAGACAGTTTATTGTTGGCGTCGTTGGACAAAAGTTCCATAATAACCTTTCAGCATATTGTAATTCAAGTGGTCTGAGAGAAAACTAGACTGTTGCACCTCTTCTTGGCTCTGTTTTCAGACTTTAGAAAATCTAGCCTGTGAAGGGAGACTTTGGCCAATCACAGGTCACGGCAGAGAGAGAGAAAGAGAGAGAGAGCATTTCTATTGGCTGTTCTACAAATGCACGACTAAAACAACTTTTGAACAAGCACAGGTTCCACCAAAACAAGTTCCTTCCCCAGGCTATTTTGCAGAGGCACCATTGCTGCTTCCGGCGCTCAGTGACCATTTTGATTGGTTTAAGAAATGTCAATAATGTTGTGTGGACTAGCCAGTTCCTCCTCTGCAGCGCTGTGGAGGAAGGTCTGACAATGCGAGACTAGTAATCTGCTGACTTTTCCTTCCATCTTTGGTTTATGGCTTCATATTTGCAAAATTAATGACATTCACATCAGCCTCAGCTGTACTTTGTGTTTAGCTAATTTTAGCCTGCTAATGTGCTATAAACTAAACTAAATGATTTTGAACATAGTAAACATTATACCTGCTAAATATTAGCATGTTAACATTTAGCTCAAAGCACAGCTGTGTATAAGTACAGGCTTACCCTGCTAGACAAGCCTTGTTTTCAGCAATGCATCCAGTTGATTATTGGCATCAGCTGTTCTCACAAAGTGGAATGTGAGATGTACACTGTCAGGGAGATGTTTCCATCAAAACATACTACTAATTAACACAAAATTGGGTTCAGCTGATTTACCATTGCCGGAACAAAATGGCCTTGAACACAAAAGAGAAGAGAAGTTTGATATCCCATTAAAAATATTCATTAAGGTTTATGTGTGGCTGCAGGAGGGGAGGACCACTGGAGATTGTGTGATGGGAAAGGATGATGATTAGTTAGTGGTCTTTTTCCTTTTTCTCCAGATTAGTTTGGTGAAAATGGGTCCTCTAATTCCATTGACAATGCATTGACAAAGTTTTTTGTTACATTATGTTGTACAGTATAATACATGTACGGATTGACTTGATTTGTTTATAACAGCCAAGTTAATTTGATTTTGGGCTTAAGTGAAGGACCAGGCTATTATGTGCATATCCAAGTTAATGATGTTGTCAATCAGTGCTGACCTCAATTTAAAAACGGAGGTTTGGAGGCCAACAAAGCGATGACTTTGAATTTCTTTTTCCTCAGCAGCAAAATGTTTTCTCAGTGATCTAGCTGCATCTATCACTCGTCTGGCTGTAACGATCAGTTAGAGACACAAACAGCAGCTCATTGTATATGTTCTGTAAATAAGTACATCTAACCCAGAGTGAAATTCAATATTGTCTGTGTTGAAGCATGGAGGAAGAACATCATATTTTACGCCTGTGCCAGATTAAGCTATTAGCAGGCTAGGCCATGCTCTATTAGTACATCATAATTAGAATAATACAATCCTGAAAAACATCAATTGGATGAAAGAAGAGATGCTAAGATGAATTATTATGAAACAACAGAATTGCCATATTAATTTGAACAAACCATGTTCGATTACAGGCTATAATTGTTTTGCTTCTCTCTGCTGCTAGCTTTGTTAAATGCATTCCACCTCCTCACTAGAGCAGACATTACTGAATTATACATATTGCAGATTATGTTTATTTGGGGGGGAGATGTCCCCCCACGCACAGAGCAACCTAAGAGGTGCTTCACACCAAAGATAGGTCTGAGGTCTGATTATGTGCATTTGTGCTAATGAATCCCACTGCAACGCTTTAACTCGGCATGAAATCACAGCCTGGGCTGGAACGGAGAGGGATACTGTGTAAATTCAGTTATGTGTGTTTTAGGGTGCTTTCACACTGACCTTATTTGGTTTTGAACCAAAATTACAGATGTGAAACCTCCCCCAGACCAAGGTTCCGACCGAACTGCCGAAATTTGGTGAGGAAAAGAGGTGGACTTTAAACGGATCAAACTGAGGACTTTCACAAATCACACTAACTGTTATAATATTATAATAATGACTATATACTGTAGGCCGCATTCAAATATGTTACTGGGCTCCCAGCCCTGGTGGGGTCACCATTCATCGTTCTCTAAAAATGTGGGAGCTGGAAGCCACTCTGGATGCCAGGCGGTTGAACCTGAACAAACCATTGAATATGATTATGGTAACATTCTTATCATATCCAAGTTTTGTAAATCAGTCCCTCCAGAAAAACGTGATTATGTGATCGCATAATTCAATGCATGCAAGTCCGATTATTTATGCGGGGGCCGCATTTTTTCAAATATGCTGCACTTTCGCCGCATAAATTGCCGATTTCCACGCAAAATATGCGGGGTTTGCATGATTTCATAATCCCTGCATTTTCGTTGCAAAAAAGTCACGTAATATATCTTAGCAGAAAGTTGAAAAATGTTGCATTTACTTCACACAAGAGCAGCCATTTTCCCCTGTTGCCATGGGAACATGATGAAGTGACGTGAACATCATCAAAAAGCAGGGTGTTGGGGGAATCACTTTTTTTTCTCTTTTTCATCAAACCGCAGTTTTTGCATGTTCCACTATTTTTGCAAGTTCCCGTAATTTCAGCGCATAAAATTGCATAAATATCCCGCATATTCCATCGCATTTCTTAAGAAAACATGCCGCATAATCAAGGATTTTTGCCCGCAACAATCACAAAAAAACTCAACTTAAAGACAGATCGCCGTTTGGGTCAAAATAACTACAAAGTTAAGGTTCAGGAACCTTCATGTTTTAAATAAAAATGAAAGGCTTGTATGGACGCGCCAACAGTTTTGTTGTCATTACTTAGAATTCCTCATGGCGGTGGCAGAAAGGGGGAACTCGTGATATCGTTGTATTCATAGTAATTTAATGACAATAAAGGCTTCTTCTTCTTATCTTCTAGTGAAATGCGCTCAAAGCAGACAGCTGTCGGCTATCAGAACAGAGAAGAAATTAACTGTTTACTTGTTAACTTGTTGTCTTGCTTCTCAACAACGCAACAAAACATAAAGAGCCGCGGTAGCACGGGGAGAGCAGCCGTCAGTTGGAAAAAACTCACAGAAACTCCGACACCTGAGAGAGGATACGAGAGACGGGGAAGCCCGTCTAGAAACCAATCCATTACAAGTATCAGGAGACGCAGCTCACGTATGTGACGACGACAGGACGTAGTTATGTCATGTATAGTTCTTTTGTGCGCTTGCATTACAGCAATGTGAAACCAAAAATAACCAGATCAAATGTATACAATGTATATATTTTTGTAGCGTTCCCAGTTGTGAAACACAAAATGGACCCATATACGCAGAACATTCCCCTGGGTGCTCTCACTGCCATCTTGAACTTATTCAATCTCCAATTCATTGTCTATGGAGCAGCTCCAGACGTTATATTTGACAAATTAGAGTTTTCGCACTCACATTTTTGTACTGTCTTAGATACGGTGGCCGACAGGGGCAAATGGCCTGCAACTTAAAAAAACACATGCAAGTAGACAAAACACAAGCAAAGAAAATGTCTTCATTAATTTGACAACACACGCGCAGCATTTAGCAAACGAGCTGCAAATACACACAACACAACCAAATACATAAACACGCTGCAAACACAGAAACGATGCAAAAGGAAAGGCACACAAACCCCAAAAACAAATGCAACAGAAAAACGCTGCATACAGTTTACACAACGGAAGTTCTCCAATATAGGGTGCATACGATTCTTTTTTAATGTGATCAACTGAAATTTGTATTTCTATGTACATTCTATTGTAATATTTAAAATATGATCAATAAAACCTAAAACAGACTAAGAAATAGTCTTGCACATAATGCTCCGTAACACCACAGGCAAGTTGGGTTTTTGCGCTGTAAACTGATTAAAAGGAGATATAACATTTTAGTGAGCTTTAGAGCCCCCACCCCGCCCACACATACACACACACACACACACACACATTTCCAGTATTTGTGCTAAGTTAAGCTAACTAGCTGCTTGCTGTAGCTGCATATTTACCGTACAGTCATGAGAGTGGTTTCAATCTTCTATCAATCTAACTCTCGGCAAGAAAGTGAATAAGTGTATTTCCCAAAATGTACAACTATTCTTTTAAAGAGCTAACATATGCTATATAACATTGAAGCTGTTGCTGTTCATTTTGCTTGTCTGCAGAAAAAATGTGAATTTGAAAGAATAAAAGTCAAATTTCCACAATTATACGCATGTGATTAACAGGTCTCGAATGTAACAAAGCACCTTGAGTCACTGTGATCATACACAAACATCTACTTCAGTGATTTGTTTTTATACCACCACTTATAAAATGACAAGTGATACATGACACTAAAAATATGATGTTTTGTACAGGAAGAGCCATTACAGCCAATTTACCTAAAATGCTGTTTCTCCCTGCATTTTGCTGCAGTTGAGCTGAGTTGAGTTGACTAAAGTCCATTTTTCACAAAATCATCAGGTATGATAAAAGCTAAGTAGTCTACTGTGGAGCCATGGATCATTGCCATCCAGTCTGGCAGTTACAGTAATTTTCGATTCCACCAAACAAGAAGACGACCAAAAAAAATGAGAATTAATAGCAAAAGATATTGCTTTCTTTATGGAATAACTTAAAACACAAACGATGTGTCATTTGTCATAAAGTACATGCGCTAGCTACCTTTTATCGCAGTATGACGCGTTCTATTCTCATAAATTACACCAATGCGTGCTGTCATCGTGATGTGTTAAAAAAAAAGACATCCTTTTTTAGGCTTTTCTACTCATGTGGCTAACCTTTATTTGGCAAGTGAGTGACAAATATTGAAAGATGTCAAACTGACTCCACATGATGAAAGCCTGCCTTCTGTGCATTTACGCACAGATAAAGTGCAAGCTGCCATCTTGGCAAGCCGAGGCAGTATATTTTGATCGCACTTCATCTTTGTTTCTTATTCGTGACATTTTATCAGAGCTCATATTCTAGAGCCTTAAAATTAAACAAATATTTGTTGAGCAAATGTACCCACAGCTGCAGGATTTGTAATTAGCAAACACTGGTTAGATCCATAGGAGCCATTAGTATTGAATATAACCAGGAGGGGGACGCGGGGTGCCACATTTCTAAGAGCAAATCCAGCAAAAATAGAAAACAACTTAATGCACGATTAAGGCTTGTGCTGACCTAAATTATAACTTCAAGTACCAGTTTGTTTATCAGAGCGTTAACATTACAATGCTCCCAACCCCATCAGCTTTAAGAATTAGTTGTTGTAATTGAGAATTGTAATTATTTTGAGTCTACATAGCTGTTCAGACAGCATTTGTAACAGTCAGTTAGATGCACCAGCAGTGGTGTACCTTCCTTTCTCCTTGCTTCACTTCACCCCTCTCTCACAGCCCACCTAAATTATCTGTGAGCAGGATCTCCTCACCTTATTAATGCTGGCAAATTCGGCCCAAGTACAAGAATCATAAAGAATGCATAAAGAATCATATATATATATATATATAAACAGGAAGACCGTGGAACCTCACAGTTCAAAGTGTTCAAGTTCAAAGTGTTCATGGAAATTCACACTACTTGCCGAGTTCAGTTTGCAGTGTCGAAGCCAACCTGCTGAGCTCTTCTGGAGGAAATCTATAGAAACAAAGTGACTTACACGTCTGTCGGTCTGTGCATGTGCAGAAGATAACAAGCTTCAATTGCGAAGGTCTTTTTCCTGATTGAAAATGCAGCTAATAGCTTAAGTGCTTGCTATCTGGGATAGCTAAAATAATGTGCAGGGGGATCACTGGGTTGGTGGCAATGACAATATGCTTCTGACTGTCGGGGGTTTGAACCCTGGAGCAGCCTTTTCCAGATATGTCACTTTCATCTTTCCTGACACTCTCCACTGTGTGCCATTCAATAACACTGAAAAGCCTTCTCACATATCAGGAGAGAGTGTGCTGCATTGCCTATATTGTAATGCTAATAGCCCCAGACACTATCACTGCACATCATGGGCTTCTTTTACTGCGACCTATACTGACTTCTGATGCAAATGACATGGCCAATAAACATGATACTTCATTAGATTAAATAATGGAGCCGTTTGAAACCGTTTAAGACGCACCATTCTAACTTGCATAAATATCTGGTAGTTTGGAAAGTCCCCCGCTGTACTATGTGTTCTTACATTGCAGTGCTTGGCACAAAATGTGACACACACACATTAAGGGGAAAAAATCCCATTACATTTTGAACAACTAAGGCTGCTCCCTTGAGCTGTAGAGGGCGAGGAATAACAAAGCAGAGGGAAGTCTCGGCTCCTTACCTCTGATGGGCTATTAGTTATTCTAGCTAGCAGAAGCCCCATTAGGTCTGCCATTTAATGTTCCCATGCCACATTCTCACATGAAGGCTACAAGATTGATGAGACGACCATCTCACCTCAAGCTTCTTTCGCGTTTGAGAAATGCTCTGCCACAGATAATCTGACAAAGCGCTGATTTAGCTACCTGTGTACCTCGTACTATGTGACATTACTGAAAACAATGAAACGTATTTGTGCCGGCCTCTCCTGTGACTTCAGAAAAAAGGAACACAACAAGAATGTAAGTGGTGCAACAGTACTGGACAATCTACTGAGTTAAAAAATGGACAGAGATGATGTATAGGGTCCATGTGGAATATAGGAAATGAGCTGTGCGGGAGTGTGAGATAAAACTTTGTTTCTGGAATGTGCTGACAGATACAATGGAGAAGAAAGATGTCTCCTGTACTTTACAGCATGTCTGGTGAGGTAGACAAAAGGTGCAGCTAAGATTCCAGTGACACAATGTCAACATGTCCTGTTAATCACACTTAGCTATACTGCTAACAAAAAAAACTAAAAAGATGCTGGACAAAGGAAGACGGATGCATATGCATTAGGGGGAAAAGACTACACAGGCAGAAAAGTGCCTAATTAAGCATGAGCAAATTGATTAGTCTTTCTGTCAAGGCGTTCTGTCTCAATCCCTCTGTGCCGTACACAGAGTCAGCCATGTGAAGGAGAATTTCAATTGAAACTTTTTGGACAAAAGTTAACTGAATAGTTTCTTTATCTTTCTGAGATTAAACGAAAGCAGCATCATTAAAGGTGCAGTAGGTAAGACTTATAAAACTAACTGTCTGTCATATTTGCTGAAACTGCCCCTATGTTCCAGTAGAACTACATGAAGCAGGTAATAAAAAAAATAATCCAGCTCCTCTGGCTCCACCTACAGCCTGTAGTGCGATTTGCAAAAATCCAGAAGTTCAGATGCACCAGTCAGGGCCAGGGGGGGGTCTCTAACTGCATGCCAATCACTGCTCATGCACACGCATTCATTCTCCCTTGTGGGGGGAGGGGCTTAGGAGACCGTTTTGGGCTTTAGCAGAAAGGGGGGAGGGACTGAGAAGTTGTCGCTGTTCAAATTTTTTGGCTAAGTCCTGGATCTTGGCAATCCTACCTACGGCACCTTTAAGTTTGTTACTGCAGTAGTACACTAGAGCCAGACAGAAATCGAGCCCAAGTGCATAATGTATCTTTTATTTGGCTGCAGGCCTTTATAGTTGTTCCCCAGCCTGCGGTGACTGTTTGAACTTTGTAAATTAAACTCCTGAGTAAAATCTTAAGTACATGATTGCTCGAGGCGGAGAAGGAGAATGGGATGTATGATCAGCTGGTACGATTGTAAATGTTAACATAAATACAGCAAAAAAACAAACTCACACGACTGGTGTGTTTGCGACTACAGCTGTTGTAGCAAACACACCGGATAGGAGAGGACCACCTGCACAGTGACTTGATCTAATCATTTCTTATCATTCCATTCTGGACAGCAAGCCATTTTGTGAATAAATAATAGGCTGGCTGATAATATGTAGATTCATCAATGAGCTCTTTTATGTCAGGAATGAAAGATGAACCTACTTTGTGCATAATGCATCTTACTGTACGTACGTTCTCCAGGGAGAGGAGCTGCCGCAGCAGTTTCAGCAAATGGGTATCATATTTTAGCAATAAAACGGTGTGATTCAGAACAACAGCTGGGTAATCATATGGAACTGAGCAAACCCAGTATATTGTACAACAAGTCACCATGCACTGACCTTTGCTTCCTTATCCCAAAACAGACAAGAGCAGAGGAGGGGGGGAAAAAAGTACTTTTCTCTGCAAATTGTTAGAAAATTTACCTCTCATGCCTCGCAGTGGAAATGGATTTTTGGAGGGCAACGGTCATACCTCGCATTCCCTGGAGCCTGAGATGGTGTATGTGTAAGGTCCTGTCCCATTAACCAGCACATCCATAGTCTCTGAGTGTGAAGGCTTGTAGTCCACATAGTACTCTTGCAGTGGTGAGTTAAAGGAGCGCTCGGTCTCCCGGGCCTTTTTCTGCCGCTTTTTAACCACCGAGCGCTGCTGAAGCAGTTTGATGCTGCTGGGATAGCGCCTCCATGAGACATAGATTACCAGCAGAATTATAGCTACAGATAAGAGGAGGGCCACACTACCAGCTATGATCTTGTGGAAGGACACATACTCAGTGTCTGGCAAAGGGATGGTGGGGGAGGCCTCGGAAGGAGACGGGGAGGCTGTCCTGTTCCAGATCAGCTTCTTATCCACGACAGCCTGTGTAGGGAGAGGCAGCAGCTCAGGTCGAAAAGCAGAAGTCAGGGGCGATGGTGTTGAGGAAACAGGGGCCGGGGTCGCTGTACAGATGTTATAAGCCTCCACCACATCGGTCACTTTCTCTCCTTGTGTCTCCTTGGGGCCGGCACAAATCATAGTGGTCTCCTTGTTACCTTTGAAGGCCTTGAGCCAGGCCACCAGGGGACATATGTTGGGGTTACAGTGCCACAAATTACCAGCCAGACTTATGGTGGTGAGGGAGATCCAGGCCTCCACTGCCTGCTGAGACACATTGCTCAGTTTGTTGGAGTCCAGGTTAAGAGTCTGCAGGTTAGGGAGGCATTGAAATGTACTCGGGTCCAACACTTGGAGCTCATTCCCTGAGAGGTCCAGCTTTTGCAAGGAGGTCCACATCCAGGGCAGGCCCTGGGTTAGCAGTTTGATACGGTTCCATTGCAAATAGAGCGCCCGCAGGTTAGTCAGGCGGGGGAAATGAGCAAAGTTGATCTTGGAGAACTGGTTGTGCTCCAGATGAAGCTCGATGAGCTTAAGGAGTCCTGCGAAGGCGTTGCGCGTGAGGCTCCGTAGCCTGTTGTAGCCAATATCTAGAAACTCCAGGTTGCGACAGTCGAGGAAAACTCGCATCGGGACAGTTTTTAAGGAGTTTGACCTCAAGTGTAAACTGAGTAGTTTCCGTAAACCCACAAACTGATTAGGCCGGAGAACCTGCAGTTTATTGTAGGAAAGGTCTAGGTTGCGTAAATTCGGAACGTCGTGAAACGAGTTGTTTTTTAGCAGTGTGATCTTATTTGAGCTGAGGATCAGTTCTTTGAGCCTCCGTATCCCGTGGAAAGCCTGGCCGTCCACATCACTGATGTAATTGTGGTCGAGGTAGAGCCAAACCAGTTGACTCAGGCCTGCAAACTGGTGGGCTCGGAGGTTCACCAGGCTGTTGTAACGCAGGGAGAGGCCTTGTGTGCCTACAGACACATTGCTTGGCACGTCACGGAAGGCATTGGATTCGCAGTATATTATTTTCCCATCACATCTACAGCTCTGGGGGCAGGGACGCTCACGGATGCCGCTTGGAGCAGCAAGCAGCCAGGCGGGCACCACCGCTGTGAATACAAGCCATCTGAAAAGCACGAGAAGACCTGCAGATACACAGAAAAGTGATAGACATGTACAAATCAGGACCAATGTACACAGTCTAGAAGATAATAAAACAGAATGAAATATTAAATGGAACTGAGTCAGGAAATTGAAACATTAATTTATAACCCATAGAGTGTTCTGAGTCATTTGTTAACAGAGGGGGTTATTTGCAGCCTACTTCATTTGTATCCCTGTGTCAATGGCAGATCTAGACACACACTTATTCATTACCACAGTCAAAGTCACGTTCTTGAGACATTGGAAAGGAGATTGATAACCATATGCATCAGGCATAATCCGTCAAATAGTTGCTGAGAGAAAAACCTCCATCAGACCTCTGCAATCATCACTCATAAACCGCAGGGGGCACAAACACCAGCAACATTAGCTTTAAGTGAATTGTTTTTAGGAAAACGACTGACGACTTTCTGCTGAAATGCAGACCATAACTACCTTGCGGAACAGTGTAGGCTACATACCCATATTTGCGCGGTGTCGGCTCCTCCTCATGGTTATGGCTCTCTGTTGCATGCGTCCCAGGTCCACATGTTAGACGCACTCGGCGTTTTGTCCAAATAGTTGGACACGCACCCAGGACGCCTGTCTGTACGGAAAATATACGCACTTTGTGCCGCAGCCAGGTCCGCTTTGCGCACAGCCGCACACCTGTCGGAGATGTGAGCCGCTCCAAAAGGTGCGCATCAACCTCTGCCTATATAGTTTCCCACGTTACCGCACAACATCAGCTTGATAATGCATATTTATTTCACACTGCCACCTTACACACAGCCCTTGGATGGACGCACTCAAGCTTGTAGCCTGGTGAGAATGACACTAGTGTTGAGCGCGTGCTTTGGGGAGGCTAGAAGACACATTTTAAAACACCGAGTCGCCAATTGTTAAATCTAGGTGAAGTGGCAGAAAATACACCGGAAACCGAGCAAGTGAAGACATTTGAGAGGAATAAACTGAGGTCCAAACCCGACAAGTTGGATGTATCCAGATTCAGATGTGGACAGCGGAGGGAAAAAGGCGCAGTCTGCTGTGGATTAGACTGACCGTGGCATCAAGAATAAATCAGTTGTATAGCAACAGGAACGATGTTGTTGGAGGGTTATACTGTGCTCACTGGTGCTCGTTTCAGGACTTGAGATGCCCTCTCCTGGTCGCTGAGTGACTCTCCGCAGCCCACACCAGAGTAGACTTCATTGTCCTCATGATCAGAGCCTGCATATCAATTAACCCTTGTGTTGTTTTTTTATACCTGAAATATGGGCTTCCTACAACCAAATTGCGACAAAATAACTTGGATGCATGCATGTACGTTGTATGGAACCAATACAACATTCTTCGCAGGTAAAATGAATGATTACTTCCATAGAATTGTGGTTGTTTTATTCAATTTCATAGCATTTAGAATTTGTTTTTAACAGTAAATGGTTTTAATAATATCCTGACTAAACTTTCTGTCTGTGATACACTCAACGTCCTCTGATCTTAATTATTAGTCAAAATAATTCATAATTTCAGCTTTTTTTTAACTCAAAAAATAGGTATAATGTCATTTAAATTAGGTTTAATGACCATGAATTTAAAAAAGAAAAGAAAAAAGCGTTGAAAAAATTGACAAAAACGTTTAAAATAAGTGTCAAAAGCATAAAAAAAAAAAGAAACAAAAACGTCGGGAAAAGCCCCAAAACACCCGGAAGGACAACAAGTTCATGGTCAACGGGAAGACAACACAAGGGTTAAAGGTGCAGTTAGTGATTCTGTGCAAAGATTGTTGATATATGAACTCAACTGCCAAACAAATAATAATAATAATATATTTATTTTTTATAGCGCTTTTCTAGACACTCAAAGACGCTTTACAGTTTTGGTTACATAGATACAACAAACAGACAAGGTACATAGACAAGGTTACATAACAGACAAAAGAAAACACATTGGGGCGTGGACAAGCAGAGGCAAGCAAGAGAGGTGGGCACTGAAAAGGAGGGAAAAACT
Organism: Perca fluviatilis; assembly: GCF_010015445.1. Lineage (NCBI taxonomy): Eukaryota > Metazoa > Chordata > Actinopteri > Perciformes > Percidae > Perca > Perca fluviatilis. The sequence continues at coordinate 2,364,846 of NC_053117.1, read as the reverse complement.
GGGAAAGTCTGTTAACAGGAAAATGCATGTTCGAAGAGGTGAGTTTTGAGGGCCTGTTTGAAGGAAGGTGAGGTGCTTGACTGTTCGATTTGGTCGGGGAGGGCGTTCCAGAGGGTGGGTGCAGCAGCTGAGAAGGTTCTGTCGCCCCAGGTCCGGAGCTTAGTCCTGATGGTCTTCTTGAAGGTGTTAGCATCGACGGACCTGAGGAGGCGGGCGGGAGTGTGGCGGGTGAGGAGGTCGGAGAGAGGTATGGAGGAGCAAGGTTATTAAGTGCTTACAAACCCCCCTTCATAAGCTCCGCCCCCCAGATTCATGGACAAAGAACTACTGGCCGGCACACTGAAATGCTGCCTCCCCCCTAGTCTATATCCTTCACGTTCCACTTCCGGGATTGCTCCGGTGCTGCAGGAAATTCCGCTGGATGCATGTCTTTTCCGTTTCCTTCCGCTTTCTTTGTGTTGGAATTTTAAATTCGGTGGATTTATGAGGACTGTTGTTGACTGCTCCTCAGATCTCTGTATGGTAAATTGACACAGCTAAGTAGACTAGTTTTCTCTCGCACGAATATTTTGCAGCGGCTCTGTGCGGAGTTTAGCACTGCCCATGACGATTCTGATTGGTTTAAAGAAATGCCATTAAACCAGAGCGCGTTTTCCTCCCTCCCGAATGCTATGTGGAGTAGCCAGACCCTCCTTCAGCGCGCTTTGGCAAAGCGAGACTACCCCCCCCCCTACCATCAACTGTCGCTGCCAATTGGCTGGAACAGTGTTTTGTGGCTCTTGCACTCCTTTCTGTTTGTTTTCCGTTTACACAGCCAGGGCTGTGTATTAACACCTGTTTTTTTTAAACACACACAGAAAACAGAGAGCTAGGTGACCGTTTGGAGATATTCACTGATTTTGACAAAAAGTGTCCTGGATTGACATCTCTTACAATACCTTTAAAGCAGAGCAATGGGAAGGCTGTTTGCTCTGACTTTAGATATTGGTGAAGATGTACTGCCAGTCAAACGCCTCTGTACAGCCTCTATTTCAGCATTTTTAGATACATCTCATGCAAAAACGCTCATTGCAGGCTTAAATACCAAAACATCTAGAAGTTACTGGCAATTGTTTGTAACTTTTATGACCTTAAATTTGATTACAGGCATACAAGCATCAAACGTAGAATTACTAATTATACATAATGGCCCTATTTAAATACAGTATATATTTATGTTGGAATAGCATTACTCAGGAATTAACGTTTTCATTAACAAGGAGCATTTTGATGCTGCAGCTGGTTTTTTTTGTCCAGCTGATATATATATTTTATGTATGTCTTTATACTATCGGGTAGTTTAATCTGTAAGAATGCATCATATTTTAGAAATTGATTATATGTTTTGTAAAATCTTAATGTCAAATGCATGCAGATGACTAAAAATCTAAATGTTGTGGAACAGAAGTAAAACTCTGCAAAGTCTGCAAGAGTTGTAGCTCTTTGTGACCCCCTCACTAACTTCAGAGGCCCCCCCAGTGGCTTTACTGGACTCTGGATCTCAGGAGCTATTGGTGAGCTGTCATGTGTTGATATGAGTCTCATTGCTTCACAGGCAGGTCGCGGGCCGATAATGAAAAGATCAGAGTTTGTGCTGCCATAAAACACAGTAACATGCAAGAACAATAATGTACATTGTCTTCTACAGCTATCTAGAATTCATATGTTGGCCATTTCCAATAAAATCTACATATTGCTTTCTTTTTTCTTTTTTTTTTTCATCAATATTTTTTATTGATTTTTTAATATATCAAAACTTTTTTACACACACATACAAAGCACGTTCAGCATCTAAGAAAAACAGATGCAAATGACAGACACCAAGAATAGTAAAAATAAATAAATGAATTAATAAAAAAAAAGTAAATACATAAAATGAATAAATAAATTAATTAAAAAGATATGTAAAAGCTTCTCGTCACATCTTATGTTTGACACAACTTCTTAATCAGCCATTGGTACGTCATTTCCCCCACATTCAAGAAAGAATAAAAAAGGGTTCCAGACCTCCTCAAACCTCCCATATTTACCTTTCACAATATAAGATACCTTTTCCATAGACATACTTATTGCCATTTCTTTCAGCCAGTTACCTATACTTGGCGCCTTTATGTTCTTCCAGTGTAAAGCAATAAGATGTTTTGCTTGTAATAGACACGTCTATTAATGCGTATTCTACATATTGCTTTCTCTATATTTTCTGACTAAGCACGTTGCTTGAATTTTAACCAGAAATACTAAAACGGTATTAAAAAAAAATTTCACTGGTGTAGATTCAGCAGACCGAGGAAAACAACAGATGGGTTGCAAAGTGTGTGTATATATTTTTCATCTAATTTATCTGGTTTGAAATGGCATTTTTGAATCCATGCCAAGACAAAAAAAAAAGAAAAAGTTAAGAAAGTTCAATGGGTATTTTTTCCACAACTTATTGTTGCGTATTGATGCTGAAATGCGTCGTGCGTAAACAAAGGGTGCTGTCAAGGCCTCATAATGGGACTTTGAGTCAGGGTCAAAGTCATCACTTCTAATGGGTCCCTCTGCCCTGGTACTTAATGAGTAGCGTAGGCTCATTACCGGTGATGGACATTAATGAACTCAAATGGCAGATAGTTTGTGAAATCGATGGAAACAAAAATAAAACTGACGCATCTAGCACTTCAGCAGCAGTCACTGATCGGATTTCCATTGTTGGATCAATTAGCGAAACAGAGTTGAAGGACAGGGCATGAACCTACACACACACACACACACACACACACACACAAACAAGGTGACTGGAAGAATGGTAAATATACCCAATTCACTGTGCACAGGTTTGACTGTAGCATAATATCCTTCAGTGTTCTTGCATAGATGTGGTCTGACGATGCTTTCAAACTAAGAATGCATGACATTAACTAAGTTTCATCAATTCAGTCAATCTTTGTGTGTGACTAAATATGGTACGGAAATATGTTACACAAGATTAATTTCAAACCAAGTTGGTTATAATTTGTAAGAATATAGTGTACAATTCTGCTCTGTCCATCATGAGTGTGATAGTCTCTATTGTCTTTATCCACAAGTCAAAGCACTGGTCATTTTGGTCTGTAAATGATGTTACACTAATGATATTAGGAAATGAATAATAGCCTGTGATTCTAATGTGGGAAAAACGATCTGCAGTTGTAATCCCACGCTTAAAAATCACAGCACGTCGCTGTTGTGCAATCCTCCCATAATAAGTTTGTTTAAATTCCCTGTGGTCTGTGCATCAATAGTCATTTGCGTTGTCGAACAAATCTGAAATGACCCGCTTTCATATTTCATCTGGCTTTTTTTGGGGGGGGGGTACATTGCTATAACTGGCATATGCGAGCAATGCAGAAATGTGTGGATCAATAATTAAGTTTCACAGTTTGTTTGTAGTCAACTTTCAACATTGGAAGGAAAATCGCAATTGTTAACTTTACTAAGGTAAAAGTTCCCTTGCTTTTTATCAGATTTACAGAATTTGACTGCTTGTCAAAACATTCTTCCATTAAAATGGCTTGTGTGTTTTAGACTTAAGGAATCGCTGACTCCTTGGTGATCATCTGGAGTTCTTTATAATGCTCCCACAGCCATCATCAAGTTCAAAATGAGCCCCTCAAGAGAACAGAATGGTGCTCTCTTGACTTGAAAAGCTTGGAAACCAAAGCCATAAACAGCATAGGTATAGTGCCACCATATGCACTCACCTCACTTTGCAAATAACTCGGCAACCAAATTGCTTCCTATGAAACTTTAATGACTGTCTGTGAGTGACTGAGCCCTGAATAATAGAGCAAGAGAAGGACCTGCTTTTTTGCAGCATAATGAATCCCACTGAAACAGAGTGTAGAAATAGTAAAAAATAAAAAATATAACAAAAATAAAAGAGAACAAAGAGAGACTTCAAACAGTGTTGAAGCAGGTATTTACTGGGAACCTGACTCCTAAATGTGTAACTTCAATTACCCAGCAAATTATACATAGGCCTACAAAATAGTCTAGCAGCAGGTAAATATTTCGGAGACAGAGGGCTCGTCCCAAAACATCTGGCACTTTGTACCCTGCTGCTTCTAAGAGTCAAATGAGGGGAACTGCATACACTTAACTTATTTTTCTCTTTTGACATATGTGGCTGTCTATTGACTTTGCTCTGATTATAGGCTATGTATCAAGCGATTTCCTCCCAATTAATCCTCAGTTTATCACAATTCATTGATGGGGTCACAGTTCTTAAAGTTGTGCCTCTGCTGGACGATACTCAGAGCTCTCAGGGGATTCCGGACGTTTTTCTGATGATTGCAAACTAAAACGTTGTTCGTCTGACACAAATTCATATTCTATTTCATTTCACAAACAGTTTTCTTAGTATTTGGGCGAAAAATCCCATCTCTTTAGACCAATTCATATACTGAAACACCAGCAGCAGAAGTGCTTCACCATTCATAAAGTAAATCAAAGAGAACGGTGGTTGAAAACACAGTTAAAACACTATATTATTAAAGGATCAACCAGCAGCCCTTCAGAGTTTTCTCCAGCAACATTCGACAAACCTTCATATGGTAGTCTACCTTTTGAAATATCGCTCTCATGCATAAGAAAACACACTTCTGCGGGGACGCCGGTGAGGATCAGCTGGTAATGCATTATAGAGATGATGATAATGGGCTTCTCCATTTAAATCCTGCGTCAAACAACCACTTGATAGTTCCCTGCATCACAAATGGAAAAAAGGTTCTTCCTTTGAAACTCTGTTTATTTCATTTTTCATTTGTATATTTCCTTATGAATAATGCATTGCGATGGCATTGCACTGCACACATGAGACCATGGGGCGAAGAGGTTATTTTTATCAAAAAAGTGTTCCGTGTTGTGCCTATAATAGTGGTTCTAAAATACAAGTTAAGGTTGCAACAGGTAACATTTTTACAAGACATACATTATTTAGAACCAATTCAATAAGTAAATAATATAAAACACAGTGACACACAGAAGCCATAATACTATTTGTGTTCAAACAGGAAATGTGAGAAAGCAAATTCAGCCAATTAGAAAACGTCACTCTGTCATGTGAATCATATCTAAGCCTGGGGATGATGGAGTCTCAGCTTTTTAATTCACAAATGACTTTATCTAAATAACAAGATGATGTTCAAAAACATCAAGTCCATTCCTTCTATGAATCATTACATATCTGTTATTGTGACACAATTATCATTATAGGTAAATATAATTTCATAAAAACATCCCTCCTTCTCAATGAAAAATGTATCGCATAGGAACCACAACATCTTTTTTTATCATAATTTATATGCAGTGATGCATCTTACTGTAACCAAATAATTCCATAATGAAGGTCATTTTGCCACCTGAATGTTTATTTTCTTCTTTCATTTTATTGTTGATTGTAGTCAGAATGCTGTATGGCTGTTCCTACCTCGTTTGGACTTTATGTGCAACTAGAATTTGAATGAAGCACCTGAGTTTGAGTGACCGAGAGCTGTGTGTTCTGAAAACCCTCCACACACTATCAGTCTTATAATGGGTTCTTAAGCACTCAATTCAATTCAGTGCACCTTGTCCTATAGTAGTAAAACATCATAAAAACAAAATCAGCCATAACCTGCAATATATTTAGAATACAAATACCAGAAAAAATATCCACAAACTGCACTCTCTTGTTTTCCTGCTCTGTACTCGTGGCTTTCAACATGGACAACAACAACAGTGATTGGATGGCAAATTTACCATCAAGATCTCTTGTTGCACTGTTTTACTGAGATGTGTGTACCATGAGATATTCAATGGGAAAGGGTTTTTGTGGATAACTGTTATGCGATCCACCCATCTCAAGACAAAGGCCACAGACTTGTATCAATTAAGATCAGCTTCCAGATTAGGTATTTCAAAACAGTGGTGAAAAGAAAATGCTGTGAAACAATTATGATAAAGTGCCCTTTAGGGTGCCCTTCCAGTGGAGAAAACACAATGTATGGCCCCCTAGGATGCCGTTCCAGTGGAGAAAATACAACGTGCACTTATGGTGCCCTTTTAGTGGGGCAATTGCAATACGTAGCCCTCTAGAGTTCCCTCCTAGTGGGGATAATGCGATGCAAGGCCCTCTATGGTGCTTTTCTAGTGGAGAAAATGTCATCCATGGCCCAATAGGGTGCCCTTCTAGTGGGGAAAAACACAATGTAGAGCCTTAGGGTGCCGTTCCAGTGGAGAAAACACGACGAAGTGCCCTTTAGGGTTACTTTCTAGTGGAGAAAATGTGATGCATGGCCCTCTAGGGTGCTGTTTCAGTAGAGAAAACACGATGAAGTGCCATATAGGCTGCCTAGATGCTAGAAGACCTTCTGCGTGTCAGTAAGAAGAGGGAAAGGTCAGTGAAAGACGAGTAAGCGGATGAACAAATCTTTCTCTCCATCTGTCTGTATTTTACATTAACAGAGACAAGAATCTGCAGATACAAAACAGTGCGTAGTGAGTATGTACAGCATAGCAGGCCTTGAACAAGTCAGCTTACATATAAAACACATAGGCCTACATATGTGTCTACATTAACATCATTTAAGATGGACTCTACTTTCACTTCTGTCTTCTGTAATTGGCAGAAGATAGTAGTTATCATTGATCTGAGGGTGATTACACTGTCAAATGTGAAGATCTGGCTGGTGTGCACACGTGGTAATTTCCTGTATTTTTATATACGAGATCAAATCCGGTCCATTAACTCATCGTGTAGTCGGTACAGCACATCCTGCACTGAATACAGCTTTCACAGTGTTCCTAATTGTTGTCTATAAAAGCAGCCTCATTTTGCAGCGTCTTTGTCGATGTTTTCCCACACTTCACATTTCTTGAATGACGTGTCATCTCCCAAGACACGTGAGGCAGTTTACCCTCTGAAGAGCATATTTTGTTTGTAAAACAAACACAAAAAAAACTGCTACTATAAGTCTGTGAGGTATTATCTTAACAGAATAGCTCCTAGGTTCACCCCTGCTGTGGTGTTCATGGAGCATATTTCATGAAGACATTTTTTTTTAACACAATCCACAGGCATCAGAAGAAATCCTGTTTATGACCCCGCTCCCAGCCAGATATTGATATGAATTCATTAGCTCATTTCTTTGAACTGCAAGTGATCCGGGTGCTGATTTCTCTCTTATCTTTGCTGAACTCATGTATTTGTAGATTAATGTCAACAGCTCTGAAAACATGACATTTCTTTTTGCTTGCACAAGGGGTTGCTGTTACCACACATTAGGACTCAGACTCTCTAACGCTGGGCAGTCAAGAATGGTGTTTTCCACACTGCTGTGTCCGGTGTGCTGAATATCTGTGTAAAGCATCCTGAGCACAGTATAAAAAATAAGAATGAAATAAACACAGAATACTAGGTTACCCTTTTCTCTCCTAATTACAGCATGTTTCCTCCTTCCTCTCCTGTCTGTTGACTGCCCACTACATACTATAAGGGCCATTCATTTGAATACCAATAATTCTACTGTTGCCACTTCTTCAGCAGCATCTCTAGACACCAAGAAGTGCTAACTGTTTATCTCCAGTACTTTCCCCCTGCTGCCTGAGAGTGGATGGATGGATTCTGCATGTCAACATCACACTTGAGCTGTTACCATAGTTATGATTTTAACAAGCTACAGATAGAGTCCAGAAATCCTGATTAACCAACTTCCTGTAATTTTTCTTTTTTGGGGGGGGGGATTAATGATTATAAGAATGAATGACTGATGGGTGTGGATCATGCAACCTTCTTATTTTGATCAGGGAAATATTACAGAATGTCAGTTGCTAGGTCATCATCACGGTCAGCAGTATGTATTATTACATTGTGTATGATGCCATCTTTATACTGTGGATCCTAATGTCGCCCCACATTTTAGATACATGCAAATACATTGAAATAAAAAAAAATTAAAAAAAATTAAATGTAGGCTACATGTAAGAGTTACTGTGAAAATATACACCACATTTTTCAAATTGGAGCCCCTCATTAAGTAAAGTAAACATGTCTTATTATAGTATTAATACTTTATACAGATTGATTTAACCTATAACATGACATAACAAAAAAGATATTACTGAATGAATGAAATAATAGCTTAACATACATGGTTGGTATACATAGTATGTTATAGGCGTATGTGCTTAACGACGCCTACGCCTCTGACAGGGGAGAAAGAGACAGAGAGACGGAGAAGAGGGGGGAGAGAGAGAGAGAGAGAGAGGGAGGCAGACCGAGAGAGAGAGACGGAAGAGAGAGAGAGACAGAGAGAGAGAGAGAGAGAGAGAGAGAGACTGCATGGAGTAAAGGATCAGTCTATTGGCGCTCAAATGGGTTATTGCGCACACGGCAGGCTGAACTATAGCGGCGACTCCAACTACGACCCAAGTGTGAGGGCGTCTTGTTTCCGCGCGGCAGACCCCCACGCACACATACACACACACACACACACACACACACACACACACACACGCACACAAACTCAGGGGGTGGGGGGGGGGGGCATGCACCGCTGCAGAAAACTTGCGTATATTTGATTTTAGGTTGTCTAAATTGAAGACACAAGTGATGCTCGGTGTGTGGATCGACTCGGAGGCTGCATGAACTGCGATTTTTGCCATCTGAGATCCGTTTAATGTGCTCTTTATTCCAGGAGGATTACTCCTTCCCTCAGGAACGATGGGTAAGTCCTTGTGCTCACTTGTGCACAATTTACTGACACAGTTTCTCCCCGTAGCCAAGGTGACAGCTATGAGCAGTTTAGACTGACAGATGTATTAGTTCCTAAACTGAATGCCTTATATCTAAAGAGTGAAGAAGTCTACTATTTATTCAAGCTTTCATTTAATTGTCCTTTTTTTCCTGCGGTCGAGAAAATGTCCTCTTTTTAATTCTTCATGAAGCAGGTCTGGTGTTTCAGACATCAGACCTCAAGCTGCTACTCGCCACATGCTCTCTTGTTTGAAGAATGAATTGCTCCCATTTTCCTCTTTAAATGTCTTTGAGCAACACGCATTTTCTGAAACCAAGTCATTCCTTTGATTGCCTGTGCCCCACTCTACCCCCAACAGGTTCTGTGATGTTGGACTGGAGGTTATCATGTCTTCTTCTGCAGGCAGCTGTTCTGCTGCTGCTCAGCAAGGGGGAGAGGATGTGCCCTGCGAGTTGCCGCTGCGAAGGAAAGATTGTTTATTGCGAGTCGGGCATCTTCCAAGCCATCCCAGAAAACATCACCACGGGGTGCCAAGGTCTGTCTCTGCGCTACAACAGCCTGCTGGTTCTGTTGCCGTACCAGTTCGCTCACCTTAATCAGCTTATCTGGCTTTATTTGGACCACAACTCCATCAGAGATATAGATGCTTTAGCCTTTCATGGTGTGCGCAGGCTCAAAGAACTCATCCTCAGCTCCAACAAAATAACTCATCTGCACAACAACACATTCGGTGCCATACCAAACCTGCGGAATCTGGACTTGTCCTACAATCAGCTGCAGTCTCTGCAGCCAGGGCATTTTTATGGTCTGCGCAAGCTACAAAATCTCCACCTTCGATCTAATGGCCTGAAACAGATCATCATCCGTACGTTTCTGGAATGCCGCAGCCTGGAGTTTCTGGACTTGGGTTACAATCGCTTGCGGAGCCTCACCCGCACAACCTTCTTAGGGCTGTTCAAGTTGAAAGAACTTCATTTAGAGCACAATCAATTTTCCAGGATTAATTTCTTCATTTTCCCGCGCCTTACAAACCTCCAGGCTCTTTATTTGCAATGGAACCGCATACGATCCATCAATCAAGGCGTGCCTTGGACCTGGCACAAACTACAGAAATTGGACCTGTCAGGGAATGAAATCCAAATCTTGGACCCGGCAGTTTTCCAGTGTATGCCGAACTTACAAATACTCAACCTCGAATCGAACAAGCTCAGTAGCGTGCCTGTGAAAGCCGTGGCAGCGTGGACCTCGCTAATCACCGTCAGCCTGGCAGGTAACGCCTGGGACTGCAGCCCCAGCATCTGCCCGCTCATGGGATGGCTCCGAGGCTTCAGAGACTCCAAGGACATCAGCATGATATGCAGCAGCCCAAAGTCTGTGCAGGGCGAACGAGTCGTGGATGTGGTGAAGAATCACTCGACGTGTGCGGACGTCTCAAATGATTTCTTAACCACCGCTCTCATCGTTCTGACTTCCACCCAAGTTGTGAACGTCACGACCTACCTCTCTCCCTCTGGTGTTACACACCCTGCGACTGAGTCACCTGTACAGAGGGTAACCCCATGGCCTGTCCGTCCTAGTGGGACAAACAGGAAGACAAACATGAGCTCCACATCGCCCATCTCCCCTGAACCTACATCGTTTATCCCAGAGCTGCAGTTTGAACATATGGCTTTCCATAAAATCATTGCAGGCAGCGTAGCCCTGTTCCTGTCAGTGGCATTGATCCTCTTGGTTATTTATGTGTCCTGGAGGCGCTACCCCAACACCATGAGGCAGCTGCAGCAGCACTCAGTCAACCATAAGCGCAGGAAAAAGGCCCGCAAGCAGGAGCAGGACCTTAACTCTCAGTTGCAAGAGTACTACCTGAGCTACCATTCAAACTCTGAGACGATGGACTCTTTGGTGAACGAGACAAGGCCGTGCACGTGTACCATTTCAGGATCCATCGAATGTGAGGTCTGAGGTGGCAATTCCACCTTACAGGACTCAAAGTGCAATTGCTTAGCAGAGGTAAATTGTTTTTCCACAAGATGAAGTGCTTTTATCTCCACTGTGAGATGATTCTGCTGCACTGAAGGAACTACTTAGGGGCATAGTACAATACCATGATGTGCACAGAGACAAAGACTGCAACGGAGAGATATATTCGGAGCTAATTATCCCTCTGACTGACACCAGAACAATGGCGGGGTCAGCCAGGTTAGCTGTGTATGATCTAAAGTAACGCCTGGACCTCTGCTGCAGCACACGTCCGCCCTGTAGAGAGACTGACCATATTCTTAGTCAAACTATTTCGCCATAGAACATTCAAACCAACAAAGCCACTTTTTACTTGCTAGTTTTGATTTTTCTTATGTAGCTTGTGAAACATTTGGGATGTATGTGTGTGTTCTTATGGAGTCTCCTGGTTTACTGACTTCTGGTTGGAAGAGTTACAGCGTTGCACCTTATTCTCACAAAATGCTAGGGATGTAACGATGCATCGTGAACCGGTAACAAATCGATATATAAATGTGATTGATGATTACAACCGGTTGAGATAAAAACGAAAAAAAAAGACAACCTACTCTTGACTTCACTTGTTTGACTTCAGACTTCACTACGTCTTCTTAGTTCATTTATTTGAAGAGATTTTTCTTCCTGTTTATTTAGTCATTTTGATATTAGATTTTTTGTTTTGAAAAAGATTATTATTAATTTTTGATGTTTAATGTTTGAGATAAAATACAATTTCAGTTTTGCACTTTTGATAAGAGTACACATCTGTTGTTTTGCACAGTTTATATAAGTAAAGGAATGTTTTCCTGTCATTCTGTTAAAAAAAAAATTAAAAAAAACATGAGAAAATCGTGATCGTATCGAATCGTGAGTTGAGTGTATCGTTACATCCCTACAAGTTACTATGTGTCCAGTTAAACTGTTCTGCATTTGATGGTGCACAAACTAGAAGTAGCACGACCAAACAAAGTGTGTGTGGGGGCAATCACCCTGAGATCTTTTGCATGAAATAATTCCCCTTCCTCAAGATGCTCATCTCTCTTATTACATGATCAGTTCTAATTGATGTTAAAGTTGCATTTGGGTCCATTGTGGTACACGCCAATCAAACTAACTACATTTAGGTCTAATCTCAGGACTGATGTTTACCATGCTGTAAAAATCTGTCGGCTCCAGTGAAGGCCTTGGTGTGTCAAAAGTAACGGTGTTCATTTTCATAAAGATTTTTGTATCGATTATTCCTATCATTATGATTATGCATTGTTTGTGTAAAGACATAACAATATGGGTATTAGGCATTCTATGTGATGATGACTGTATAATTAAAAGAAACACTTGATAATTGATAAAACATTGTGGTTGATGAGAATATTGACGGAGTGGTGCAAAAAAAAAAAAAATCCCTTCTCCAAATCCATGCATTGTGCTGTTGATGTTATACAACTCCTTGGATTTGCTGTGACATGCGAGGGGAGCTGACATATTTTCCATCATGTATCTTGTTTTCTGGCTCTCTTCTCTCCTATCTTTGCACTCCAGTATTGACAACAGTATTGATTGTATCTGGGTAACACACCTCAAATTCAGGGTATAGGAGGCTGAGCCGTTTTATACTCTCGTTTTTTTCTCGTATACAGGTTTGCTTTTAGTGCGAGTGGTGCCCAAGAAGGCAATGCCTTTTTTTTTTTGCATGTACATGAGACAAAGAGATATTCCAGTCACTGAACACCACAAAAAAAAAACAGATTAAGAATCTCTCTTTTATATAACCATGTATTCTCTGTCAGTTTGGAAATATTCCTCCAGTGCTGTGAGAGGAAAGGGAGAATAGAGACAGGCTACTGAGAGACAGTGGGTGTTACGGGTCAAGGTAGTTCTGCTATTAAGGAGATATCACCCACTTTGGTCTGTCATCTTCCTGTGCCTTGCTTTTCTCTTTGCCTTGTTACTCTTTTTGTCCTGCTTGCTGAATGTGAGGAGAGAAAATTAACCTGCACCTGGGGACATATGTGCATGTGTCAAACCAGACAGGATTAGGCACTGCTTGTGCAACCATGTAAGAGCTATCAAAAAGGTGTTTTTTTCCCCTGTGTGAGACTAGAAATAATCATCTATGGCAGGGGTCTTTAACGTTTTTTTAAGCCAAGGAACCCTTAATTGAAAGAGAGACAGAGCAGGGACCCTCTACTACATACTGTATATATAGTTTAAAATGAAGTTGCATATAAAACTGGGCCTACAATTACTTGCAGGGCAGCCTAAAGCCTTTCTATAGACCTTTTTAGTGCATAGCATACTAAGCTATTCAAAGAATAATTGTTGGCATGATTTTATAAATCATGTTTGGATTTATGTTAAGACATATTACATTTTGAAAAAAACTTTAAAAAAAGAAAGAATTTACAATAATTTGGTGCTTCCCCCTGTTGAAGATCTCTGGTCTATTCCATCAATCACCCCCCAGTTTGTTTTCTCAGACCTGCTGTGACTTAAATACATCTGATTCCATCACCTTTTTATCAAACATTAGCATGTTCACACATCTCGTGTGCAGCATGTATAAAGTTTTTACTGGTCAAAGGTGGCTTGATAAGGATTTATGATCTCCCATAATTCATATTCTAAACATGACTCAGGCTTTCTTTAGCCTCCAGCCAGGCGTGCTGGCAGGCTGCCAACAGAATTTATATCCATATATTTAGTTTCCAGCACTTGCATATATGATGAATTTCGTTCGAGAGCCAATGGGAGAATCTGCGAGGGCATACGAAAATAATGTAATATGAACAGAACAAATGATTTGTTGATCTAATTTTGTCAGATATTGTAATTAGTGTTTGGTTTTCCATATTGTGACTGATGAAAAGCAATTCTCCGTGTATTTGAAATCTTTTGGTGTTGTGTAGCTAAGAAAAGAATGCTGCTTAGAGAGCTGTGGTCTGCATCTTGCAGATCATTATTGAGGAGATTTGTTTGAATGAAGAATTGTGGGAGTGCACAGTATTGACTTGGTACAACAATGCACAAATAGAACCACACTCCAACGGTTAATGTTTTGAGTTAATCGAGGTACCGTATAAGGTACTCCAAGAAGATGAGCCAAGCCAAAAACAGAATCCGAATCCTCTGTGCTTTCTGTAACCACTCACTGTGATCGCTGTGAGGGATAAGTTGCCTCACTGGCAGGCATGAAATTTTGACATCTCTCACTGAGGATCTTTTCTAAGGTAACATGTGCAACATTCTGTTCATCTTTGTCAATATACCTCAAATACATATTTTTGTTTTCATCAGAAAGTCACTTGGCCTAATTTAAAGTCATAGTTCAACATTTTGGTAAAATGGCTTATTTGCTTTCTTGCAGAGAGTTAGATGAGATAATCAATATCACTAGTTGTGTTTCCTTTCAATTGTCAAGTGAATTTTAAGCAAACTTGAAATGTTGCAAAAAAAAATAAGAAATGTGAATGAGACGCTCAACTGGTTTGGAGCGAATAAACTCGGCTAGACCGTAGTTTGGTCATGAAGTTGGCGCTTAAGGGAATAAACGAGAAGCGGTGACCGCGGAAACAGCACGTTCGCTACGTCAGAACTCATCTGGCAAAGGTGTTTTCATATCTCATTTAGTGAATCAACTCTTTTTTGACACAGGAAAAACCATATAAGGAGACCGTAAAAAACGTTTTTGCACAAATGAGGACGTTTTATCGAATGTTGCTGTTTCCATTCAGCGTTTCCAATGCAATACTTCAAAATGCGCAATTCAAATAGGTGAATGGAAACACAACTTAAAAACAATATGTGTCTGGAAACACAATATGTGTCCAGTAAATATAAGGCTACAGTCAGCATCTGGTTAGCTTAGCTTAACATGAGCAAGGACTGGAAGCAGGAGGAAACAGATGCCCTGGCTTTGTGCAAAGATAATAAAATCTGCCTACTTTAAATCTGCCTTTTTTAATCCGTACTAAAACTAAAGTGTGAAAACAAGAAGTTGCAGTTGACAGGGAGGTTTATGCACTGGACTATTTTGTAGCCAGGAACAATAACTTGCTGAAGTCTCGCCTGGTTGCCTGGCAACTTCAATGTGACGACAACACTGCAGGACAAACCCAATATAACCCATGATATAACCGTAACTAGTTACCTTTAGAGGTGCTGGTACACAGAGTGTAACGTTTGGACAGAGCCAGACTACCTCTTTCCCTGTTTCCAATATTAAGCTAAGCTAAGCTAACTGGCTGCAGACTGTAGCTTCATACTTAGCATACAGACATGAGCGTGGTATTGATCTTCCCATCTAACTTTCTGCAAGAAAGAGAATTAGCATACTTCACAAAATGTCGAACAATTCCTTCAAGCAAAGATATTTTGAGAAATAGCTATCAGCAAATCAATTGTGCTAATGTGCTGCTAAATTCTATGAATGCATATAGCTTTGTTCCATGAGCATATTTCATTATTGTACTCCCTACAGCCTTCCATCCACTTGAAGGGATTTCTTCAAGGATCATCGAGCCAGAGAGGTCTTAAATTGGACAAAAATAACTCACTAGACAGAAAATAGTCACTTCTTTCTTTTTCTCTTTCATTCTTTTTCTTTCTTTCTTTCTTTCTTTCTTTCTTTCTTTCTTTCTTTCTTTCTTTCTTTCTTTCTTAACAACTAGTAACCCCATTTCTACTCTAATATGAATTAAAGCATCCAACATGTAGTACCTTTAAGTTAGCTGTCAAAATTAATGAGTCCTTTCAAATTCAACTCATTAATGTCAGCTGAAAAGAGAGTTAGTGAAGTATGAAAGTATTCAAAGACAGTTGGCACAGTTTGGGAGAAAAGTTGTCTTCTGTTCTCCTAAACGGAAAGCCTTTGTCACTCCACTTTTTGTGCACCGTGTGTCAACTGTAAAATTCTTTTGAATGCTAAGGCTTTTGTTACGTGTCCCAGTGGACCTTCAGAGGAAGAAAAAAAAAAAAATTGCTCCTTTTTTTGTTCCTGTCAAAGTGTTGGTGGTGGTCAGAAAGACCTTTCATTGTGCAGTAAAAGCAAATAACTCCCGTGAAAATGATTGGAAATGCATGACTCACTTGAAACGTGAACAGGATGCTTAATGGGAAATGGCTCTACATTTCAGACAACAAATATATTCATCGTGTGGTTTTGTCTGGTCAGTATCTTGTGATTTGTGTTCCTGTAATGATCCCGACATTCACAACTTTTCACAATAAAATAGCAACTGTAGAATCCTTTCAGCGATGTTGTACGACATTATAAGGAATTACCAGAAGTGGAAAGGTTGTTCCCAACATCTCGTGTGAATCACACAAGATGTAAAAAAAGGTGTGATATATTACAAGTTACTTTTTCTTCCAAATTAAGCGATCCCAGAGCAGCTTTGGTTTACTTAACATCAGGAAATCATTTGCAGCATAAACCCAGTTAACAGCTTTGACCTTTATAGCTGCATTTTTACTTCCCTTTGACAAAATATCTGCTACATTCACAGCACTAAATCATAGTTAGATGTCTTGTGCAGTAGTAGAAGAAGTATTCAGATCATTTACTTCCACACAGTAAAATACCACGCAGTAAAAATACTCTGTTACAAGTAAAAGTCCTGCATTGAAAAGGTTACTTAAAGGTGCCCTGCCACACAAAACAGTTTTTACTTGCATTTTTTTTTGAATCACCTCTGTCAGCTCTAGCCACTGAAAAGAAATAAGCGGAGAAATCAGGCCAATTACAAAAGCTGGTCAGTCTGACATCATTACTATTCATGAGCTCGCCCAGTTGCGCTGGGTAAAGGATGCTGATAGCCAGACTCTCATTGGCTAGCTGTTAGCCAATCGGAGTCAAGCAGCTTAGCTCGTTGAATATTAATGAGAACTGGCACAAATTGAGCCAAGTCTTCCTGCAGGCTTTCTGTACCATGCTAGAATGGCTTAAAACAAGGTAACCAAGGCATTTTTTCCATTACAGAGTCCATGGTAGAACTTGGACAGACATCACCACAAAGTAATGAAATACGTGTGGCAGGGCACCTTTAAGTAAAAGTATGTAAGTATCATCAGGAAAATGTACTTAAAGTATTAAAAGTCAAAGTACTCAATGCAGAAAGATCCTCACATTTTAGAAACTGGAAACATTCCAAACAGTTCTGTCAATCAACTACAGTAAATTTTAATGGTCTTATTATCAATCATCAGATTTTATAAACTACATGTGTTTTGTGTGCAAAAATCTTATTTTGTAAAGTAACTATTAAACAAAGCTGTCAGATTAATGTAGTAAAAAGTATATTTTTCTCTGAAATGTAGTGGAGTAGAAGTAGAACGTGGCATGAAAAGAAAATACAAGTAGCTTACATTTGTACTTGAGTATATGTACTTAGTTACATTCCACCACTGATCTTGTGGCCACAGATTTAGAACTTAGATGAAGTTATCCTGTGTCTAACACATGCTGTACATGCACACGGTATTATGTAACAGTAATATAGTGCTTTCTTTGGAGATGTTTCATTGTTTCTTTGATTTATTTCCCCCGATTCTGCAACAGCTATGCTTCCCACACCGGGGAAATCAACCAGAAGCCAACAACAATTAAATGTATAAGATTTATAAGGAGCACACCTAGTCATATTGTGGTTTCCTTAGTAATAAAACACAACGGTACCTATGATAAAGACAGTGTGGCAGCGTCCACGGAGGATCCACTTTAGAGTCAAAAAAGGAAAGTCATTAATTTCTGTGAAAAGAAATTTCCCCTGTTTGGTAACACACACACAAACATACACACACACACACAGACACACACTCTCCTCTCAAAGACAGTCTTGTGATGTGACAGCTGCCTATGTGACTGACAGACAAGCTGACTTGACAAAACCGGAACAAAAGCACAAGAATAATCCAAATAATAAATACAATAAGTAAAACAGCTACCCATCCTGTCCAGATTCTTTCCATTCCCACTGTTATTTTAAATCTTAAGGAGCTGAAATAAAATGCAATAGGACAGGTTAGATGTTAAGGTTCTCAAACAACACATTCATATTGCGTTAGAACAGCCACTATTCATATAACAAATAATGTAACAGCAGAACAGCAAACACTGGCATCATAAGCGGCTGTAAAATATTGCTCTTATTACGTTTTTTCTGCGTAGGGACTGCTTTTGACAGAAGTCCCTCAGGCTCAATGCTGTGGGATTCTCTGCTACTGCATGAATGATCGCAGCATTAAAGCAGCACAGGCACACAGTGCCACGGTGCTCTAAAGTACCAAACCCTTATTACCAAAGTCTTTTATTACCACAGAGACTACACAGTGAATGTTGTTAAAGGGCAGGGAAAAACAAGTTACAAAGAAATGAACGGCGGTGGATTGCTGTTGGTTTGAACCAGATAACAGCTGGGATTTCCCCCTACAGGGCCACGTCTCATTTCTGTGCAGCACATCCTTCTCAAGATGTTTGTAAAGTGGCGTTGAGTAATCTGTGGCATCCATCGACCTCTATTGGCTCCCAAAGAGCCGTGACAACATCAGCATCAGCCTGGCACAGCTTGACACTGTGGCATAAATAATACCACCGCATTTTCAGTAGAGATTGCTTGCTAATTAGAGCAAAGATCCATCAGCAGAAGTGGATGTATATCAACTTTGAAGGTAGTGTCATTACAACAGCTTGAGGATCTAATCGCTGGTCGTAGCGCCGTCCTCCGGAGCTACATTAAAGGTCCCATGACAT
Source organism: Perca fluviatilis (assembly GCF_010015445.1). NCBI lineage: Eukaryota > Metazoa > Chordata > Actinopteri > Perciformes > Percidae > Perca > Perca fluviatilis. The sequence goes on along the minus strand of NC_053117.1, from coordinate 2,346,306 downwards.
GGTGCTCTTTGGATGCTTTTATATAGGCTTTAGTGATCCCCTAATACTGTATCTGAAGTCTCTTTTATATAGACCTTAGTGGTCCCCTAATACTGTATCTGAAGTCTCTTTTATATAGACCTTAGTGGTCCCCTAATACTGTATCTGAAGTCTCTTTCCCGAAATTCAGCCTTGTTGCAGAACTACAGCCACTAGAGACAGTCCCACAATGAGCTTTTCTTAGGATGTGCCATTTCTGTGTCTGTAGCTATTGAGGAGGAGAGAGGGGGGGGCAAGGTGGAGGGTGGGGGTGTGGCCTTGACCAACTGCCACTTTGCTCATTTGAAAGCCATGATGTCTCTCTTTCTCATGGGTGGGCCAAATTCTCTTTATAATTCTTTATAAATGACTACTATTGGTCACCCTTGACGTCGGTCTGTGGGTTCAACAAATATTTAAACAGTGACGAGGAAATTTCATCTGACTTCGTCCGAGGGAAATAGCTCAATCAGATGTTTTCAAATTAGCCTTTTTTCATTTAAACCACGCTTTGAGACATATATGGTTTTCACCTGACAGCAACAATATAAGAGTGCCTGTAATGGTGTGATAACAGTGATCATCCTGTTTTGTCTGTATATAAAAAATAAACAAGCAGCCAGAGTGAGTAAAGTTACTTCTTTAGAATACAATATACTGTACTTCTCCACAATTCAATGCTACATTTACATCCACTTCAATAACACTAATCAGCTGAAGTAATGATTGCTCTGTAACTCCCCAGTCTAATCTATAACTCATGACATTTATGAATAGGGCTTGGACTATAAAACACCTCGGGCACTGGGCCTCTCAGAGACAGAAGTTAGCTTCTGCAGATCATCATGAGTGTAGTAATTACTGCAGCTAGAAATTTTTAACTAATTAATTAGCGGCTAGCTGATGAGAATTTCATTGTTGACTCTCGAAATAACACCATTCATCACTGTTGGGTATTATTGAACCATTTTATTATGGCACGCTTACCATGATTTCCATTTTCTCATGCAATATGTAATTTTATTTTACGAAAATACATTTCTGTAGTATCAGTTGCAACAATATTCATGCACTCTGTCCTTAATGCAGTCGTCTCTATAATGTTATGATAACTTGTGTCGTCGTGTGCAACGAGTGTTGTCATAGCAAATTGCTTTGCTTGGTTAGACTAGAAAGACATTCTAACATTTTATTTATTTATCTCTTTTATTCCATGCATGGAAAAAAAATGCATTCATGCATGCCTGTGATGGCCACAGTCATGGCCACACAGCCATCTTAAAAACCAACGTCTAACCTCTTGCTAACCTCTTGCACTCTCACTTTATTTTCTTTGGCGTATGCAGTCTTAAGATTGGTTCATATAATTTCTCTGACACATTATACAGTCGACTCCTTCACTTGCCTCCCCCTCCCCCTCCCCCTCTTGCTCTGGAGCAAGAGCTGCTCTTTACATCATATTAAGTATTTTGGTTTTGGTTAATGTTACGCAAGTACATTTAGATTTATTTTGAATAAGTGTTTTGTCATGATTGTGGTTTGTAGTTGAATTAGTAATGTTTTATTGTCAGATTCCCCTGTGTGTCAAAAGCTGGGCTACGTCTCAGGTCGTTAAATTGCGTCAACGTTTCCTTCATTTGCTACCTTTCCTCGCGTCTTAGCCCGTCCCACGTGGAAGCATATGTGTGTGCGTGGGGGGGGGGGGGAATCATGTGAGGAGAGAGGAAACAAGGAAATTGTTGTTTTTAGAGGGATGAGACGTCCTTTTTCTCTGAAGCGTCACATGAATTCGTCAGCTGTATGGGCGGAGTCAGCAATAGCTTTTAGTTACACGACTTCCAAGAACGCTGCTCTTAGTTTAGAGTTGTAACCGCTTAGAGGTGTATCCACCTTCTAAATACACATTTCCTCCTTTCCTCTCTCCTCCCGTGATTTCCTCCGTCTCTCCCATGCTTCCTTGGTGGGATGGACTAAGACGCCAGGAAGTGAAGCAGTGGAGGAGCCGGGGATGCAATATAAGGTAAGTGAGATGCACCTTTAGGAAGCAGCCCTTAAAGGTGCTCTAAGTGATGTCTTTTTTTATTTATTTTTTTTTAGGCTACATTTTGTCACATACAAACATCTCCTCACTATCCGCTAGCTGCCTGTCCCCTGAACACACTGTAAAAAAAAAAAACGCGGGGTCCGTTTCAGGAAGGAGGTTTACCAAACTCTGAGTCTGACCCTGAACTCTGAGTTGATTTACCCTGAGATGGGAAACTCTGAGTTTTCGGTTCCAGAACAGCTGATTTGAGTTGGTTCAATCCACTCAGAGTAGGTTCACTCAGGGTTACGCGCGTGCACCACCACAATAAAAAGGCAGCATGAATGGAGCCATGATACTACGATTCACCATGGTAACAACCACAAACAAACGGGTTTGGCGGAAATACTCATGCGCACATACAGCGAGTTTGAACATATATTTCGTTAAAAAAGCAAGACAGCGGCTGCTGCTGCAAAAGAGAGAGAATTTGTGTGGGAGAAAATTGCTGCTCGAGTCAATGCGTACGCATTAACAGTGTATTAATTTCATATTTAATCACAGTTAACTTATAATATTACTGGTGAAAACTGGAATTGTATTACACCTATAATTTAATTTAGGTGCAATCCTGCGGGCAAAAAAGTAAACTAGGCCTATTAATCCCATTCTGAGGCTGCAGCACCATGATCATTAACAGAACTATAATGTTTAATCATTTATTTCTTTTTAATGGCTCTCACTGGTTTGTGTCCAGGGAACACTACAAAAACGTTTAAAAAACGTTTCAGAGCGAGTCACACTTTTCTGACGGCTCTGCATACAGTGGCTTTACTATTACAGTATGATCTGCTACACTGTTATAAAGAAAACTGCCATTTGCAAAAAAATGTAATGCGACACAAAGAATCTGCTGGGATGTTAAAGCCTGTCCACGATGGTGGATGTTAGTGATAGGAGGACGGATAAGGTATCTGATGGACTGTGATAAAAACTACCTCTCAAATCGGTTATGTGGAAATGAAAATACATCTATAGTCGGGACTCAATATTCTCCCGACATAAACTCTCTGTAAAGTAATACAGATTTTTCATCAACGGGATCATCCACAAAAGGACGTTACATGTTTGAGAAAAAAACGTTTTATAATCTGCCTAACATAAGCCAATACGTTTTTTTATTCATGCAGATAACAAACTGCATTAAAATGCAGGTTTTTTTCTCAGTTTCTTGAAGAAAACCTGCTCCCGACCAGGTTAGGTTCACGGGCTCAGTTACCATAGTAACTGACTCTGAGGTGAAGTTACCTCTCTTTCTGAAACAGAAAACCCAGAGTTTCCCTTATCTAAGGGTTAACAAACTCAGAGTTTTCACTAAACCTGCTTTCTGGAACAGGCCTGTGGTCTCTGTAGACAGCCCAGGCTCCACAAACGCCAACAAAAACAAACTGCACCAACCTGCACCACCAAACATAACAAACAGTGTTCCAGCCAATAACCGACAAGAAGATTTTTGGGGGTAGGGGTTGGAGGGTTAGTGCGTGGAAGGGAGGGGGAGGGGACGGGATGAGGAGGAGGGAGGGGCGAACTAGCCTCCATTTTGTTTGACAATACTTTGAACGTCAAAAAGAAGTGACGTCACCCAACATCGCTTAGAGCACCTTTAATCAACCAGTATATATGTCCCCTTTGTTTCTTCTTTGTTAGATCAGTTGTATGTTGAGCTTGTTGCGTTAAGTTAAGTTGACCTTTTTTATGGGCCCAAATCTTTATGTTCATTTTGTTTAATTTGCTATTTTTTGGGTAAATAAAACCCCTCCTTTTTTAAACGTACCTGTGCTTCCTCTCCCCGTGCCTTACTGCTTGGTCACTCACAAAGCCAGAACAGCCAGAAAGCTGAAATTACTAAGAGACGGTTGGGTCAATATTTGCTCATTTGAAATGTGTTTGTTTGACATGTGTATGGCACTAACCTTTAAAAGACAAATAATGTGTGGATTCTGGGAATTGTTGGAATTATTACATCAGTTCTCTCACATGCTACATGACATCTAGAATGTGCATTTGAATTGCAAAACCAGCATTCAAATAAATAAAACATGTAATAAATTCATGTATTAGTAGCTGCACTGCTCTGCATATTTACTGCAGTATAAAGTCGTTTCTTAAAGCTGATCACTGTAGCTTTTATCAAACATTAAACCAGATGAAATAGCGCATTTGTTGGGGACAATATTCAGCAACATATTTGCTGCTTCAGTGAGTATTTCCAGCAGCAGGACTGTATGTGGGATCCACTCAAAATACTAAAGACTAAAGTGCACATGTTGCATTTAGTAAGCAAAGCCGCCAGTATTTTATCTAAATGAAGCACGCTTGAGGAATCTTAATCTTGATTAAAAAACATGCCTCCCCACAAATACATTAATGCAATCTAATTTGCAAGTAAAATTATTTAAATAGGACAAGTGGCACTCTATTTGCACAAATCATGAAATTGTGCATGACAGATGACAGACACCATCGTTGTAGTCAACGTAGAATTCATAACCTCTCAGCAGGATAAATCATCATAACAATGCATTGGGTCTATATTCATAAAACTTAAAGAATCAACGATGTATCAATAAGATGTGTTGCACTATGCAGATTCAGGCAACTGGTCATGTCTTTGAGTCTATAACCTCTATATCTATCTGTCTATATCCTCTCATCTCATTTGCGCGAGTCATTAAAACACTCATTTAACATCTTGATGAGGATTGACCCGTGCAACTGCTCGAGCATACAGCACCTTATCACACATACACACTCTGGATGTTGAATTTCGCTGCAGCAGTGTTTCAACTGCAACATAACAAATGAGACCACATGTTCTTCTCAAAGCCTGGCCAAGACGCACAGAGGTTTTTGTTTGTATTTTTTCTTTTATCCGATGTGTCTGGCCGGGGGAAATATCATCTCTGATGTGGATGATATTCTATAATCTGATGTAAATGACAAAAAAAGATATGGAGCAGTACAACATCGGTCTGGAAGAAGTATTCAGAGCCTTTTCTTCAGTAAAAGTACTAATACCACACTGTGAAAATACTCTGTTACAAGTAAAAGTCCTGCATAAAAGTAAGTATCCTCAGGAAAATGTACTTGAAGTACTAAAAGTCAAAATAGTCAATGCAGAAAAACCCTCACATTTTAGAAACTGGAAACGTAAAAAACTGTTCTGTGTTTAATGGTCTAATCATCTGGACTTGTAGGCCGTTATTTTGTTGGGTAGTTTAGTTTATCATAAACATGTGTTTTGTGTGCAAAATTCTTATTTTTCTATTTTTTTAAGTAACCAAAGCTGTCAGATTAATGTAGTGGAGTAATAAGTACAATTTTCCCTCTGAAATGTAGTGGAGTAGAAGTAGAAAGTGGCATGAAAATACTCAAGTAAAGTGCAAGTACCTCAACATGTGTACTTAAGTACAGTACTGGAGTAGATGTACTTAGTTACATTCCACCACTGGTAAAAATCAGTAGACTGCCTAAAATATGCCAATAATTTACCTGTAAAATATATATATATATACTGTATATAGATATATCTTTATATCTATATATCTATATATCTATATATATATATATATATATATATATATATATAGAACACCTCCTTCTGTGCAAACTAAATAAGTTTATTTTTCAAACCTGCCCCGTTGTTTTGAGCTATTCATCTGAACAATGGAGGAAAACTGCACAGATTGGATGGTGCTGCCCATCTTATCCTTACTAAACAGTGTGAAATTCAGCATCTGTGTCTTAAGTGGAGTAAATTGAGTTCTTCTCCGCAGGGCCGTTTCTAACTTTTGGCAGACCATATGCAAGATGCCGTATGGGGGCCCCGATTTTGTCATACTACGAAGGTGTGGGGGGATTTAAACCTTTAAGATGATCCGTGGAGATGCATCAATCTTTTACACTTTAGGAGGAAAACAGGCTAGATTTGTAAAAACTTCTCTCAAATTCAAATTAAGTCGAGTTGACCCAAGCAATTTAAAGCTACAGAAAATGATGATAAAAAAAAAAAAATTAACAATGAGGCTCCTCTACGTCAATAAATGCAACAGATGCAGGATTTTCTTCAAATAGGTTTATTTTATTTATTTTAGAACAAAGAAGGCTACTTGCTAGTGGCTACAAATAAAGACAGGTAATTTTATTTCTCCCTAAATATATTGAGGCTGAACTTGCAGCTTGGGGGCCCCCTAATGGCTGTGGGGGCCCTATGCATCTGCATAGTCCGCCGCCCTATAGGAAGCAACGGCTCTGCTTCTCTGAGTTCATAGTTCAGCAAAATCACAAGTGAAAAGCATTGAGTATTTCTGTCCGACTTCTTTCTCTTTATCACACCAGACTTGTGTCAAAACTATTTTTTCCTTCCAGTTCAAATAGGCAACTCAATTCAGAGCGCCGGGCAATCTCCCCACACCGTCCATTTATCTGGATAGATGGTGTGTGTGTGTGTGTGTGTGTGTGTGTGTGTGTGTGTGTGTGTGTGTGTGTGTGTGTGTGTGTGTGTGTGTGTGTGTGTGTGTGTGTGTGTAGTTGTAGACCTGAGCATTATGTGAGTATTATGTGAGGTCATTTCCTTGATGTCTTCTGGCCCGTCCTTGCTTCTTAACAGGCTAGTTTATGGTTTGCATTTGATGAAGTCCAAGTCAGGATCAGGCTAGGGTTAATAATAAGTTAAAGCGCTTCTATATTTTTATATTAACAATGGCTCAGATGACTGTGTAATGTAAAAGGTGGCTCATAAAGATAAACCCACAGAGAATTATCACCCAACTCTGCACTTCCAGGCAGCTTTACAGAGCGTCTTAGCGTCTTTCAGCTCACTGTCTTGCTTTTATGGCCCACAACTTTACAGTTTTGGTTCAGTCTCACCGCACTTGTACAGTATAGGGCATAAATCCCGCCACTTCCATCTGTGCAGACTCTGGATCCGAAATTACAAGATGGAAGTGCCCATATCTGGGATATTTTGACTTCACCTTTGTACAGCGGAAGGAAGTGGAGACTCGTCGTCCATCTTTATATACAGTCTATGGTTTCTAGTCGCGTGAGAAAGCTCCAAAAGCCGACTCTTAGTTACGTGCTCAGCACCAGACAGACAAAGTTAGCGGTTAGCGACTAGCTAGTGAACATAGTGGAGCAGTTACTGTAATTTAAAATCAGCTGGTTTAGCGAGCATTTGTGAAGAATGCAAATGATGTTGTAATAATAAACAAAATGAATAAATAATGTCACCATGAAAACCGCTACTGCAGCACACAGTAAGCTAGTTACGCTAGTTCTAAGCTAGCTAATGCCCCATTTATTTGTATACTTTTTTTGTATGCACTCTGGCCCCTTATTTATGTTCAAAGTACATGCCCTTTGAAAAATTTAAATGTAGTCCCTTAAAAAAACGGTTGGTTAAGTTCCAGATTAATTATGAATTGTGATGTTGAAATATATTAGTGGCCTAGTTGTTAGTAATTAGTAGCCATAAGTATTGAGTAGAAACAGAATGCTTCACTGCTGCTATCATTCAACATGTATTGAATAGAGTTGGAAAAACTGTTAAATGTATTGATGTTATATTCAATAGTTTATTGAAATACTAAATGGGTTTTCTTTCACTCACACACAGATGCACAATTTTCAGATACAGTTCATGCTGTGTAGTGTGTGCACCATGCTCCCTCTGTCTCTCTCTCTCTCTCTCTCTCTCTCTCTCTCTCTCTCTCTCTCTCTCTCTCTCTCTCTCTCTCTCTCTCTCTGTTGTTTATTGTTTTGGTTCTCACCCTTCATTTCTTTTGGAAAAATACCAAAAGAAAATACCAAGAGTTTTATTTTCCCTACCAGGACCTGTAGGCCAGACTCAGGCCATTTCTCCTCTACTCTTCCTGCTGTAGCTTGTGTCATTCACACTGACCATCAAAGAGAGATGAAAAGATTCGTTTTCGATTTGTATGAGCTTATAATTCATATTCTTATTGAATATTTTTGCAGTAAAAAAAGACCAGCGGCTATAGCCCAATAGCCCGGCCCTAAACACGCCCAGGGCCAAACGTAAGTCTGCACCAGTCCAATACCTGTGGTGTATGTGGTGTTGTCTGGCCATAAAACTGCCTCAAAAATATGGACATGTTTTTCCCAACTTTGAAATGTATCGCTGGCTTTTGAAGTCATTAGGACTGCAACTTTTGACTTGTATTTACTATAAACAGCAAAAGCAACTGGAAGTGAAGAGATAAAACAGGAAAAGGAACAAAGGAACAAAGGAAAAAGGCGCGGGCCACATAAGGTGATGATATGTCAACCTTGTGTTTACAGCTTCATGTGCTTCTCCAAAGTGACAAGTTACTTGTTGTTTTTATACTTCGAAAGAAAATAAGCTACTTTCCCAAAATTGTGATCTATTCCTTTAACGCTTGGTTTAGAGTAAGGATTAGCAGTAGTTTGTAAATGACAACAATGGATGCAGCGTCCTCCCATATTATGTAATAGCATGAGCACTTGTGTAATTGCTGTGTGAGAGTGTGTCTGTAAGAGTGTCGTGTTTGTATTACTCCCCAGAATTGACCGTAACTGTCTGACAACAACAAAGTCAATTTCACTAATTTGTAGCTGTGGCAGACAACAAGCACAAACAGCATCAGAAGAATGCAAATTCCATTCTACAAACTATTGTTAGTGTTTTGATGAAAATTGCCATCTCTCTATGAATTATTATGTTGCTTTCAAGCATGGCCAAGCATGTGCGCAAACCCATTCAACTGAGTTTAAATTCGGCAGAATTGATTTCCTCCAAATGAATGTGTGTTTTTGTTATCGTCTGCAGACTATGACTCAGAACATCATCTTTTTCCATAACACAGTCGGTGAACAAGGCTGTTTTTCCAAGAATATTTCTGTTAATTTGTATTAAAAAAAAAAGAAAAGAAAAAAAAAGAGAAGTCAGCTTTAAATTACATCATTATATCATAATTCCCCAATGTGTGTGTGGGGGGGTGGAAATATGAGCTATCCTAGAAGCAGAGAGTGGGAGAGAGTAAAGTATTTTTTCAGAGAATACCGTTTCTATCCCACTCCTGCAAGCGAGGCTTAGGGGGGGCCGTGAGTCTCTGTGGACTCTCTCTGTGTGCCAGACTTCACTAGGTTTAGCACAAGAAGCACAACTTATTGGATTATGGGGTCCACCAGCTATGCTCATATTGCTGGAGGCTGTGTGTGTGTGTGTGTGTGTGTGTGTGTGTGTGTGTGTGTGTGTGTGTGTGTGTGTGTGTGTGTGTGTGTGTGTGTGCGTATTGGGGTATATGTGGGTGGGCAGCTTGTGAATCGAGGGATGGATGGAGTAGTAAATACGTGATAAATTTCCATTTACTTTCATATTTTATGCACGGAATTTGTCACAGAGCCATGCCTTTTCATGTTCAGAGGTTAGAAGTTGAAGCAGGCCTGAGGAGAGGCCTGCAGTAAATGAAGCAGGACCGTCAGGGCTTTGTTTGTTCCATGTGGGTTTAACTACACCTGTCGTATTTCAGTCCTCAGGAGGAGTTTTGTTGGCACGCATTCTTGGTTAGATGGACTTCCTGCTGATCATAATAGTCCATATGTGGACAGAGATTCAGAGTGGAAGTGATTTCCTGGAGCAAAAACAAGCTCTATTTGTGTCCTCGGTGCCTATTCGATGTAGTAACCTGCTCAACCTTCTTACATTTCAGCCTAGGTAGTGTGGGATGTTGTATTTTCAGGCTAAAGTGAATCTTTCTTTCTCTCTATTCCTCATTTGCTCTCATCATTTTCTTTTTTTTTAACCATCTTTTTCAATGCTGTAGATGCAAAAACGAATATAACCAAAACTAGAGAATGAATGCATAGTCGTAGGCAACCACTGTGTCTAGCATCATTCAAGCGTGCTTTGATGGTAGCCGTGCCCTTTCCTTAGTGGGTTACTTACTGCGATAAAGAATCACAGAGGCTGGGAGGAATCCTTGCATTTGCCTCTTTATTATTTATTCTGCAGCGTGGCACATGGAAAGCATGCAGGGCAGGAGCAGCTGAAAATGTGCTCTGCTCGGAGGGTGGGAGCAATCATAACAAGACAAAAGATAGAATTGGATGACAATGCTACCTCTACTCATTATTGCGTGGTGTAACTAACAACACCCAGGCTGCAGAGTATATCTTTATGACAGGCCAGGACTTCTGTGAATAACGACTGATTGTTGTAAAGGAGACAAAAAAATCAATTTCACTGTCAGAGTGGACATTTAATTCAAGAGATTCAGGGGGTCATGAATATAGCGTGGGCCCAGAATGTGCTGGCTGTATTCCACTCACGTAGTTCTTTGAGGGACTGCTTCCCTCTGCCAGAAGCGCCATCCTCAACCCAGTAGCGTTCCACCTTAAAAAAGACGAATATGTGCCCAACCGGCTGCCTGACATTGACACACGGTGACTCACGCTGCCGTGCTATTTCAGTATGGCTGCTGGCAAACCCTGCCTTTCTGTAGCCTCTCCCCTCCCTGCGTTGGCTATTAGTTTGCATCTTTGCTGGGCTGTTTACTTGTTATTTGGACATCTGTCAAGGTGGTTTGTTTGCTACCCTGTGGTGTGATTAGGCTACTGTTGCCAAATCTGGAAGGATGGATGGGGTTATTGCAAAATCTTGGCTGTAAAGATGAGGCTGGAGTTGAGCTACCTCTCATCAAGCCAGTTTAGTGGGATAATTAAGAAAGTATTGGGCTAAAAGGGGCTGCTGTGTCACAGGGGTCACAAACGTATTCATCACTCTTGTTCACACTCTCTCTCCTGCAGTCTTAACGGTGGTCTTGTGTCCCAGGACTGTCTGTTTGGTCCCGCCTTGTCCTGTCACACAGTCTGTTCAGCGCAGCTCTCCGGTGCCAGAACCTCCTCTTACACCAGTGGGGAACGAGTGGGGCAATTAACCACCTGCTGCTAAAGCAGCTATACAGAAGAGCCACACACACCCCTGACCATTGCGGGATCACTCATGAACACATTCATGTACATGTTCATGGTGTCACTGATGCACGCTGCATGAAGCTCAGGTATACAGCACACACACACACACACACACACACGCAGCATGGAACAGAAGAGAAAGGGGGGTGGTGCAGCTACTTTCAAATTTGCTCTCTGATCATGTTTCATCCTGAGCGTTACTAATTTGTTCATCTCCTTAATGAACATTATTGGCAGGGTCGCATTAACCCAGCACTTGGTTTCCTGATGACAAACGTCACGCTCTGTGCTCACATCACTTACTGTACACTCTCACCACATCAAAACGGAAAATTTCACTTCATCCAACTTCATCGGCAGCATCACAGTCAGACCCACATCCAGATGCTGGGAATTCACCATTGGCAGGGCTCAATCCGAGGGGCGGGATAAACGGTTGTCTTTCAAATTCCCTCTGCACGCAATAGGATAGCACTACAACCAACCAGAGCAACGCTAGTTGATAGATTAAACTTTTGCCGTATCCGGTCGGCAAAACTCTGAACACACTTCCTTTTTTAAGAATGACTTCAGTGCCGTTCTTTGTTCTTTTCTCAAAGAAAAGCTGAACTCCAAGTCTTCCAGAGTCGCGGCCAAAGCTGATTCAAAAGACCGCTGTTCGCCAGCAGCAGCAGCCATCTTCGTTGTTTTCAAGTAGCAGGGAATTCACGCGGAACCGTCGCAACTCTGCCGTCCTTATGTTAAGCGCGCCCATCGACTCTGTACACGATGTGATTGGCCTGAGTAGTGTTTGGTTTTTCCAGCTCGCAAGCCAACGGAGAGTTGCTAGACTGACCCTGGCTACGTCTAGATTTCTAGGCTACCACAGTGAGATTCTGTTCTTTAAAACAGACGATAAACCACCTTGAAGCTGTTTAACTCCAAATCTAAACTCTCCATTCATAGCTGATGAGAAGTTGTGACACTGCAGGCTGTTTTGAATGCTCAACCTATTTGTGATTTGTGTGCAGAGGTGTCAAAAGTATTCACATTCATTACTCAAGTAGAAGTACAGATACTAGGGTTTGAAAAGACTTCTGTAGAAGTTGAAGTATCAACTCAAGCTTTTTACTCAAGTAAAAGTGTAAAAGTACTGGTTTAAAAACTACTTAAAGTATAAAAGTAAAAGTAATGTAAGGGGGAAAAAATGCCATTAAGGACAAAAGCTTAGCCCCCACAGGGGCCTAATAGTGCACTACCCCATCTCCACAAAAAACATTTTCCTAAAGGCCATAATGACTATAACAATGTTATATTAAAATCATACCTGCAAACTCAGAAGCGCTGAAAGAGTTGACACATCTCTTCTGTGTTTTTCAGACAACGGCAGCTACAGTCTGGTGTTAGAGTCCTCTCCAGTGAAATACAGTCACACTTTTACACCGTTTAGCTGTCAGCATTTTAACCGTGTTTACTCCAGCTGCTAGCTAACGGTAGGCTAACGTTACCTGCTGCCAACTGCAGTGTTAACTAGCTAGCGTCCCGTGCAGCGATGTTTCAGTTCCCTCTAGCGTCCGTTTTCGGAGCATCAGAGAGAAGCACAGTCATTTAAGTAGCACCTAAATAAGGCACCGAAATCCGGGTCTGTGCAGGTGCGATGGATCGCGTACAAACCAATAGGGTGTCGGAACGGTATATTTATACTTCTCAACCAACCACAATCAAATCCACTCTCTCCGGATGGAGCGATTTATCTGGATAGGTTTTTTTTGTGTGTGTTTTTTTGAACGATAACGAGCCGGAATGAAAACAAGCCAAACTGAAACAGGAGTAACGAGGCTATTTTTAAAATGTAAGGAGTAGAAAGTACGTGAAAATGTAAGGAGTAGAAGTAAAACGTCTGCTGTAAAATAATTACTCCAGTAAAGTATAGATACCCAAAATTTCACCTTTGAAGTATTTGTACTTCGTTACTTGACACCTCTGTTTGTGTGATAAGCTTAATCATCTAATAAAGGCTTTATTTACTGACTGAATATATGTCACTCCATTACCCGCTGTTATAATTATTAGGAGTCAATTTTCTGCCTCGCTCTCTTTCTCTCTCTCTCTCTCCCTCCCTCTCCCCCAACCGGTCGGAACAGATGGCCACCCACCAACAGCCAGGTTTTGTCTGAGGTTTCTGCCTGTTTTTTTACTCGCCTCTCACACCTCTGCTCTTGTGGGAACTGTTGGGTCTCTGTAACTTACAGAGCTGTGGTGTAGTCTACGTGATACGCAGGTATACGCAGTATATCCACTAAGAAACCTCCAGGATGTCCATATACCCACTTAAAAATTTGCAATGGCACGTAACAACATACTTTCCATTATAATTTTGATATATTTTGAATTGTCATTTGTGTTTTTCTTCTTCACATAGGCTAAATAAAGGTATTTCCACTGTAAATTGGTGCATAAAAGTGTATCCGAATACAGGAAATGATCGTTGATGCTCAAAACTTCCCTGGGGAGGACACCCAGACCCCCCACTATGATATGGCCCCCCCTCCCCCAAAGGCAGATTCTGGCTAATATATATATATATATATATATATATATATATATATATATACAGTACAGTACAGTATACCCACTACAATGCATTAGATTACACCACTGTTATAGAGTGAGGTCTACACCTGCTCTATCTGTAAAGTGTCCTTAGATAAATTCTGTCATGATTTGACTCTATAAATAAAATTTAATTGAAACTGAGTACTGGAATGTGTTTTCATGGGTGGGGCAGGAGGGTGTGTCGGGGAAGGGTTGGAGCAGCAATGTGTTGGTCCATTAACAATTAAAGCAGTTACATATCTTTATAACTACCCTGAAGAAGAACTACTGTAGGCGTACATACCTGAAAACCTCTGGTAGGTCGCTCTTGGTCACTCCCTGGTCAAACTAAAGGTGATCGGGCCTTTTTTTCCTTTTTTATAGGGAAGCTACAAAAGCACTTAAGCAGTATTGATGAGGAACGCATGACAAACAAGCTGAGAAAATTATTAGTGACCCCTCCCATCCGAATTTGAACTCCTACCCTCAGGGGCTGAGAAAACACAAAAAAAAAAAAAAAACCCCCCCCCCCCCCACGAAAAGGAGGGAAAAAAAAAAAAAAAAAAAAAAAAAAAAAGGAAAGGGGGGGGGGGGAGGGGCGCCCCGGGTTTGTTGTTCGCAGCATGCATTTTAGTAGGCTATATTTATCTATTTATTTACTTATTTTCTTTTGTAAACGTACCCTTTGTAAAGTCACTTTTTATGAAATGTACTGTCTGTTTTGTCCGGTTTGCCGTCTTGGCTATGTACTGTTTGTAATGTCCTGTCTCTCTTGTATTCTTGGTGAAACCGAAGAAAATGTTCACATCTGTGGCCAATAAAGTTTTTCATGTTCGTATTCATATTCATATTCGTATTGTGCTCGGGCCCCCAGGTTATGGAACAATATCAGGGAAGCCAACACGTTGTCTTCTTTTAAGTCTCTTTTCAAAACTCACTACTTTTATTTGTTTGTTTGTTTATTATCTGTCATTTTTGTTGTTGTTGCTTTTTAAAAGAATGTAAAGCACTTCATAAGTAGTTTTGAAAAGCGCTTTATATGGGGTGGCAGTACCTCAGTCCGTAGGGAGTTGGGTTGGGAACCGGAGGGTCGCTGGTTCACACTAGTACCACACTGGTACCAAAGTACGTAGTGTGGACTGGTAGCTGGAGAGATGCCAGTTCACCTCCTGGGCACTGACAAGGTGCTCTTGAGCAAGGCACCGAACCCCCATCCCCCACAACCGCTCAGGGTGCCTGTCCAGCAGTTGCAGCCCACTCACTCTCCATTTGTGCATGTGTAGGACCTGAGCATTTGTGTGTACTGTATTTCATGTCTGTGTGTAGTGTGTTCTAACAAACAGAGTGTAAAATGTAATTTCCACACTGGGGATTAATAAAAAAAAAAAAAGGTAAATAAAGGTATTTTTTATAATTGCATACAGAAAAAAACATCATTATTTAGAAAAAACTATTTCTCTATATCCAAACTACACTACAGCATACATCAATCCTATTATATTGAGGCACAATTGCACACAGGAAGTTATAATATGCATGATTATGTAATGACAGATGATACCAGCAGCAAATGCAGCGCAGCAACATAGTTGTTGAACAACGCCACGGCGGGTAATCATTAATCTGCCATAAGCCTGTGATTAGAAAAACAAACACCAACAGTTCTGACAAAACTCTTTTTCTGAATTCTAGTTCTTGATTTTTTTTATTCTGTTAAACAAATGAACACATCCCCAACCCCAAAAAAACAAAAATAAAAACTTATTTTGAGGAGATTTAAAAATATAAATGTTCCTAGGAGTGGCCAACACATGCACTATGGACAGAGAGGGTGTGGCCATACATAGTTATCTGCTACTGAGTTTCACCTGAGAACCAAATAAGCCAGCTCCACCAGATCTGAAGGACTGCTAGGCCACCAAGGACACACTTTTACTTTGGATTATACCTCCACTTTAAGGTATGTCAGAGCTACTTTATTTTTTCTTCTAGCTAGTGTGTACTAAGGAATGAAACACTTGCTCTTAGCTCTGCTTGTTGTACATTGGTATTCAGATTCACTTCAGAGCCGTAATTCTTCCACTCCAAGGCAGATTTAAGATAAACAACTGTGTTAGAGAAGTGGATGACAGCCGTACTGTAGAGCTCTTCCGCTTTCGTTGAATTAAATTAAATTAAATTAAATTAGAGAGAAAGGGTAGTGGACAGATAGGCAGTCACTGGAATCACATTCTCTGAATAATTTCTTCACTTCATGTTGCTTTCAGGGTTATAATGGAGCCCGTATTCACAAGTGTGAGGCTTAAGGTGGCTGTGCTGTTTCTGCTTACAATTCGGCTGAAGACAGGTGAGTCTGATGCAATATCTCAGGAATGTGTTTAAGGTTTTAGATAAGTGAGGCCAAAGCAAATACCACATTTGACATCTCTTAAAAGTGCCCTTTTTGTACAAGAAATCTGAAATATTCAGAATGTATGATCGCTGACGGAAGCTGATGTTTTGTCTGTGTGATCTGTGACTCACACAATACACTGGCCAGTATGACATGCTCTCAGCTGATGATGCGATAGTAATACCACTGAGTGAAATGCACATAATCAATGAACCGTGTACATACTGTATATTGTGGATGGCTGACAGGTACCTGCAAAACATTGATAGCTTTCTTTCTTTTTTCCATTTGTGCTCCTGTTGCGAAGGGCCAAAGTGACACTGACAGACTTTATTGTCCCCAGTTGAGAAATGACTCCTTGGCTTCAATCCAGGCTGTATAACTTGATACATGGAACAATATTGAAAAAACAAAACGGAAGTAAAGTTAAATCAAATGCATGCAGCAGAGTGAAAGTGTACACATAGAACACATGCAAAACTCTTATCATGTCTGGGGTAGGTGTATAGGATTTGAATATTTTGCAGCTCTTTATTGTCAAGCTTAGTGACTGTCTGCATGCGCTCACTGGCAAGTTAGCTTAGCTGTCTCCACATTGTAAACACGTCTTCCAAAGAGCATTTTGCCCAAAGGGGTCTTTCGCAGTGTAAACATTTGACTGACTAATTTCAGAATTTTTTCAGACACCCTTTCACACATCTGCCATTTACATGCTTTCACAGATACCTCTGACGTAGTTTGTTTTGTTGCAGTTGCATTGAAGTGCTTTCAGAGAGCGACAGTGGATTTTTTTTAGTGGTGTCCCGAGAGAAGCTAATTTGATTTTCAACCTGGCCCACTGAGAAAGTTAGAGAAGGTTAATCACCTAAGATGGGGGGTAAAGGGTGAAATAGATCTCCAGATAGCTGAGAAGCTGAAAGATAACATCACCAGAGTGAAATTGAAAAAGGCGTCGCCGCGTAACGACAATAAACATTGTCAGTTCTTTTTATAAACGTCAAGCTATCAGCAATAATTAAAATCCGTGGCCACAGACAGTGAGTCAGCAGGGTGTGTGTCAACCCAGAAACAGCTTTTAACTGCCACTGCGACATTTTCCATGTCTGCTTATCCATTCAGTTTTCATCATCATTTATACCCATATATTTCTGACAGCGACTGAGCCTCGAGAGTTTAAAACGAAACCATAAGATTTTCACAAAAAAGTAGCACTTTTACTTCTATTCCAGCTTCAAACCCTCCCCAGTTTGACTTGAGAGGCCAATTAGTCTCAGATCAGCACCTACTCCACTCTGAGACTGTTTACGAGCACACAGGCCCAGAGCTTGAAAGCCATTAAATTGGAGAAAAAAAATTTCAATCTTTTTTTTTTTTCTTCTTCTTCTGTTTGTCTTTTGGCCTGGGTATATAATTATGAAAATTGGATGGAGAAAGAAGTGTACATTATAAATGAGACAAATCTGACTAGAATTCTTCTAAATCCATTAGATGTGACGGAGGCGATGGTGGTGACGTCCACGGGGCCACAGACCATTCAAAAGGCCCAGGGGGAGACAGTGGTACTGGGATGCGCCTACACCCCCGGCCCCCAAGACACAGGAGATCTGGACATTGAGTGGTACAACGTCAGCCCAGACATGACACAGAAAGACAAACTGGTAGGAGAGCTTGTGAGGACAGCGAGAAAAAAAACCAGTCTGGGAGGTTGGGAGAATTACTAGTGTGTGTTCATACAACATGCAAGAGTGGGAGGTTATCTGTTTTACCTTTGGGTGCTGTTAGTTGGAAAACCTGCTTTTAGGAAGTGTCGCTCACTCAACCCAATCTTTGCATCTCAGATCTTATCATATACAGGGAACCAGACGCACTACTACGACGACCCGGGCGTCTCCAAAAGGCTCAAGTTCGTAGGGGATCCCAAGCTGGGAGACGCTTCCATCTCTCTCTCCGATTTGAGGCCATCAGACACAGACACCTTCCAGTGCAAAGTCAAGATGGCGCCAGGTGTCGACATGAGAAAAGTCACTCTGGTGGTGATGGGTAAGGGAAGAACTTGTTTTTGACCGGTTTTGCCTGTTCTTCTTTGAATTGTTACTCTCACTCCTAGAGGCTCTTTCCTTCCCTGTTTCTGTGTGACGGCTGTAGCCATTCCTCTGATTGTTCTCGTCTTTCACACCTCAAACCCTCCCATGTTGAACTAAAGCACTGATACCGGTTATTTATTTCCGGTCCCTAGTTCCTCCGTCATCGCCAAAGTGTTGGGTTGAAGGTGGAGAGGAGAAAGGTGGCCCAGTCTCCCTCCGCTGTAAATCTTCTCACGGATCCACTCCTCTCACTTACACGTGGAGCAGAGAGAGCGGCGGTGCAATACCAGCAACTGCAACCCAAGGTGAAGATGCAAATTGACAGACAGAAAGGCTTTTCTAAAATACTTCATGATACTGCATTTGCAAATATACTTGTACTGAATGCTCTCTTCTTCCGTTAAGACCCACAGACTGGGGAGCTGTTGATAACGAACCATACAGACGGAAACATCGGAACTTACGTGTGTGTGGTGACAAATACTGTGGGCAAAGGACAGTGTAAATATGCACTGCATGCATACAACCGTAAGTCTATGATTTCATCATCTAATTTTATTCTAAAGTACTTAACACACATCCTGTTGGAGGTAGAGTATTTTCTGCAGTCTGAAAGGCAAGTCGTAAAGGTATATGTAAGCCTCTTGTTAAAGCTGGAATTCGTGGCTGTAAAGTAGGAGAGCTGCACTTTGTTACTGATGGGCGAAAATTAACCAACAAATCTTTTTAGTGTTCTGTACCGGGTCAGTACCGGTGTTGCTGCACATGCACTCGCTGTTATCGTATGTTTCTGCTCACGCTGCCGGCTACGGTGGTGCAGTCGCTCAAAACATAGGTGGAAGCACCTCAGCGGGACAACCAATGAGTGAATGGGAATCTTTGTTTCAAACAAGGAAGTAAATGAGTTACCCGAGTCGAGCAGCTAAACAAAATCAAATGAACCATTCTCTTGATCCAGGATGTATGAGTGAACAAGAAGCGATTGAATCGGACTAGAGTCGAGGCAGCGTCGGTATTTGACGAGTTAGGAGTGAGAATGTGTTGACTATAAAAAAGTGTCAAACTAACTCCACATATTTTATACGAAAAGTATCAAAACTCTGGGCTCCCAGGTGGCTCAGTTGACAGAGCGGCCGCCCATATAAAGAGGTTCATTCCCCTATGCAGCGGTCCAGGGTTCGAATCCATCATGCAGCAAGTTTCCTGCATGTCTTCCCCCTCCCTCTCCCCTTTCATGGTGTTCTGTTGATTGAAGGTGCCCTGCCACACGTATTTCATTACTTTGTGGTGATGTCTGAAGTTCTACCATGGACTCTGTAACATATTTTTGTGGAAAAAAATGCCTTGGTTACCTTGTTTCATGCCATTCTAGCGTTGTACAGAAAGCCTGCAGAAAGACTCAGCTCGATTTGTGCCAGTTCTCATTAATATTCAACAAGCTAAGATGCTTGACTCTGATTGGCTAACAGCTAGCCAATGAGAGCCTGGCTGTCAGTATCCTTTACCCAGCGAGCTCATGAATAGTAATGAGCTCAGGCAACATGATGTCAGACTGACCAGCTTATGTGAAAAGGTCTGATTTCTCTGCTTATTTCTGTTCAGTGGCTAGAGCTGACAGAGGAGGTAGCAGTTCATTTTCACATTCACCACATAACATAAACACATATGGACCTGACAGATTTCAAAAAATGCAAGTAAAAACTATTTGTGTGGCAGGGCACCTTTAAAAGCGAAAATGCCCCAAAAAAATTATCTTTGAAAAAGAAAATATATATATATATATATATATATATATACTGTATATATCAAAACACTTACAGTTCGATCGGGCCCTGTAGAAAGGCATTCTCTATGGGCCCCTCCCATACCTCCACACCTATTCCTTCTAGCATCTATTTGGGCCCCCCTCACATGAGGGCCCTGGGTACTCAGCGTCAGGTCGGGGGATAGCAGGCTTGGACCCAAAATGCGACGAGGAGGCAGCAGGCAGTGTAGAAAGATGTATTTAAATAAAAAGGGTACTTAACAGAAGGTGTGGGGAAACTGAAGCATAAAACATACACATAGATGAAACAGGGTAAAACACAACAGAGAATACAGGAACACAGCAGACAGTAAACAACAAGGAACAGGGACTACATTTACACAATAAAACAGGAAAAACTACAACTGAAAACCACACACAACCATGACCATTTCCACCCCCAGTCCGACACCCCTGGGTTTGATGCATTTATCAGCTTGAAGGAACAAATTCTGTGAGAAGAATTGGTCTGCCCTTGTTTCGTCTGAAAGCACCCTGTCCTCTCTTTCCAGCTACCAATAAGGCGGGTGTCATAGCCGGCGCAGTGATAGGTGCTCTCTTGCTGCTGCTCCTCCTCCTGCTGCTCATCTGGCTGTTGGTCTGCTGCTGCCACAAGCGTCGCTACGAGAAAGAGGTCGCAAATGAAATAAGGTATTGTACTATCAGAGCTGCAAACTATTTCAAACGTCCATCAAACAGTCTAAAATCGTGTTGAGGATCATCTGATGGAGACCACGTGTGACTTGTTTCCTCAGGGAGGACGCCCCGGCCCCGGAGAGCAGACCCTCCAGCAGAAACTCCAGTTTCCGCTCGGTGATGGCGTACCGCACCCACCCCGGGGTGCACTACAGCTCCGTGAGGAACTATCCCAGTATCCGAGAAGCAGGCCGCAGTGGCGGCATCTACGCAGGCCAGAGTAACGGCACGTCGCAGCCAACTACTGCTGGGGAAATCCGTCCGCCTCTCAATTACGACCATCGATACGGATACGCTGTGTAACTACAATCCAAATGCCTGATTGACTCTTTTTTTTTTCTTTAGTATAAAACTTCGCTTTCTAAAGAAAGGAGCTTTTACTTTAAGTATAAAACATATTGTGAAGAACTCTATGTAAAGTATGTATATTATAAATGGTGCAATACATTGTATTTAACTGGAGAATAATGGGACTCGTAAAATCTTACCTCCGCACTTCCACAAACAAAAATGTACTACTGGTTGACTTTCATAATGTTTAATGAATAGGTTCTCATCGTTACACGGATTTTTCTAAAACTGTGTGTAAAATGTATATATCAAAAGACTTGTATTTTTACATTTAGCTCAAACATTTTATTTTTTTTGTATGTTTATGTGTACAATAAAACCTTTTTTAAATATCATGTCAATGAGGAGAGTACCATCTAAATAGGGCTCACTGAGCATTCAGATTTTTGTGTCATTGCTTGATGATGTCACAACATAATAGAATAGCATTTTAAATCCATCGCCCACTCCCAGGATGCAGAATTGAAACAATTGCTCTGAAAAAAAGATAATACCTAATTGTTGTATTTTGGCATCATAATGAAATTAGATTATTTAGTTTTGAAATGCAAAGTTAGATATGATTATATAAAAACTAATTATGTGGTCACAGGTTCAAATACAACTTAATTGTGTCATAATTCTGATTTTGGTGCATAAACTTGGTCCGACCAACAGGATAGTTTAAGGGCTGTAATGTATAAATATATATTCAAACTTAAAGCTACATTGTGTAAGAATTTCTCCCATCTAGCGGTGAAATTGTATATGACAACTAGAGGATGGATACCCGACGGGCCGGGCCCGGTTCGGACAGATATTTAGAAATGATGTTCGCAATAAGTCATTGAACATTTTAAATTTAAAACAGCTTATTATGTAGGTGCGCGCCTGTGTTAACGTGCGCTTGTTGCCTCGTGTGCGCTGATGCGCTCATCTGTTGACATTTCCGAATGCTTTCCTACAGTTTAAAGCGGGCTTTCCACACAAACCACCGTATATGTCTTTAGTATGAGAAAATTTTTTTATTTTCACTGTGTCGGGCTCAGGCTTGGACATAAATATCTTAATGCCTGTCGGGCTCGGGCCGGTTCGGTTACTGCTCTGTCGGACACGGGCCGGGCTCAGACAGAAAAATGCAGCCCGATCCGCACTCTAATGACAACCAACTGAATATTACTTTCTAGCCCCTCCCATTCTGAGCGCATTTTAACTCCTACGGTGGCCGTATTATTCCAAGAAGTATGACTTTGTCCGTTAGTGTTCCTTCCAGTAAAGTATGAGTGCTATCGTTATTCTGTATATTATATGAGATTTATAGTGTATGGCAATGTTTACAGCGTAGGAGAAAAGCAACAGAAGTCTGTGTTCTTAATATAGTTCTCTGAGCAGTATGAACAATGTCAATGAAACCGAAATTAGCTCTGAGTATCTCCATCGTTTCTCCATCGTTCGTTCTAGTCTGTGTTACAACTGCACATGACGTGAGTTGTCTGCCAGGGATATCACGACACATATGATTACGTTTATGTTACAAGGTAGACAATCCTTTTTCATCATTGACGTGAGGAAAAGTATCCTAGACGTCGTTCTAGCGTTATGCACAACTAACTAAGCTATAGTTAGCCAAGCAACTATAAAACTTTGAATTTACACAAACAGGCAGAATTACCTGTCGAGAAGAAAGCAGGCAACTTCAGTGTCCCTTTTCAAATCCTTGCTCCTTATGAGCTCTTTCCATCTTGGAAAAGCCACTCCAATATTAACTTTGGTCTTGTTGCTTTGCCTGTCGCATTGTCGTTTTAATTCTCTTTTTAACTTCCTTGGCGACTCCGTTACATGTCCTCGAGAATAGGCGCAATCCTCCATTTTCAACAAGCTTTCAAATCTGCCGGCAGTGAGTCGGGAGTAATCTTCTCCCCCCTCCCTGGCATTCGTCACAGACAGTGCCACTGAGTGTAAAAGCGCGAAAGGCGGAGGCATGTCCCTCTTTGGCTAATGCATTTTAAAGATGGAGTCGCAACATGCCGGCCGTCATTTGAGCGACTATTCTGAATGATTCTGAATGGCAGATTCTACGCTTACGAGAATACTTTGATTAGTTGGTGGAAGTTATTACACTTGAATGAGCACATATTGAAATGAATTGAAATAACAAAGGGTTTTTTGCTAAGAATCAACTCAAAAAATGACACAATGGTGCTTTAAAGCTGCTTTTGTATCAGAATAATGGGAGATAGTGAAGTCGATTTTGCCGCTGACCCTCTTATGTGCATTTGCCTCCTGGAGAATGTTTCGTTTGCAGAACAAAGCGCTGCAAAATTGCCTGGTATGTGTTGTGTGTTTCTCCAATGTTTGCTCAGCAACCAGTAAACTAGTTATTAGTCTAACAGCTAGTAGTGGAGGGGCTAACCTTAAGCTGCCACTCTTCGAATCCAGAGTCAGCCAAACCACTATGCCTGCAGCGGTGAGGGTTGATGGGCACTTGGTAATAAATTCTGCCAAGGGCCCTCTTAAGCACACACACACACACACACACACACAGGGCATTTGTTGAGAAACAGTGTTGCCGTTTCAAATGTTCAGAAAAAAAAGCATTACAGTAAAATTACACTTTCACACACTTCCCTCTCTTCCCTCTCAGCAGCAGCAGCGTGTGTATGTTTCTTAGAGGGCAGAACTTCTCACAGTGTTGGCATAGTAATTCTCCTCTTTTTTTTTTTTTAAAGCAAATGCTCCCACTGCAGAATGTTTTTTCACATCTAGATTCAAAGAGTTTCTGCATGCAAATGAGCTTTGTTATGCTATTGTGCAAAAAGACAGAATCTGTCCTTGAAATCTGGCTTTGGATTGTTTGGTATAAAATGAACCATTCACTACAATAATAGTTTAAACTAAGTTACAGTAAAGTGTTGGTCATAAAGAAAAACATAGATAAGGAAGTCGGTAAGCCATGATAATTGCTTACAGTATGTAATTAGGATCCTGTTTGCTAAGATTGGATACTAATGCATGTGAAACACAAAATCTAAATGAAATATAAACTTACATGTTATTTAAGTCAATGTCTTGTTAAAAGCCTGTCTACAAAGTTAGTGTCCTCCACAGCACAAACTACAGTGATAAGGTGGTCCATTAGAAAGGCTCCTGAATGTGATTCAGAGGTGATTTGCTTTTCTTATCAGGTAAATAGGGTGTGTGTGTGTGTGTGTGTGTGTG
The DNA here is from genome assembly GCF_010015445.1 of Perca fluviatilis. Classification (NCBI taxonomy): domain Eukaryota; kingdom Metazoa; phylum Chordata; class Actinopteri; order Perciformes; family Percidae; genus Perca; species Perca fluviatilis. Next base: position 2,322,148 of record NC_053117.1, on the reverse strand, counting down.
TGTGTGTGTGTGTGTGTGTGTGTGTGTGTGTGTGTGTGTGTGTGTGTGTGTGTGTGTGTGTGTGTGTGTGTGCTTGTGTGTGTGTGTTGTTGTGTGTGTGTGTGTGTGTGTGTGTGTGTGTGTGTGTGTGTGTGTGTGTGTGTGTGTGTGCGGGTGTGTGTGTGTGTGTGTGGTTTGGTGTTTGGAAATATGTTGGCCGAGCTGCAGGAATAGCCATTTGCATGCGGCGTCGGGTGCAGTGTGGTCTGCGGATTGGCTGAGCTGTCATGCTGCACTGATCGACATACAGTAAAGGCCTCGGATAGTCATAATGAGCACATATCCTGCCCATCCTGGCTAAATGCAAATACACCGCCACCACTACCTGTGGTCATAACTCATGCAAATCTAATGCTTATATATATATAAATCCTAGTCAAGGAACTCGTAAATCCAAGGATGTCACCTTGCTGTCTGCATCCTGTAGACGACTTCGGGCTAGGATTAACGCCTGGATAAACAAGACAAAACAAGGGATTCTTCAGCTGCAGCCAAGGGTATTAGGTCAGACCACGTATTGTGCAACTAGCGGGCATTGAAAGTGTAAGAAGAAACTTTGAGTCCATCCTACCCATGGGAGGTTCATTTGAGGTAAAAACGGATGTTTCTTAAACTAATTGCTCTAACCTTCTAACCTCATGCCGACCTTACACCAAACAGCTTTTCCAGTGATTCCACTGTCACAGACAAATGACCAATATCAGAATAAAATCATGAGAGTCTTGCAAGAGATGTCGTCACACGCTCCCGTCGTCTCAATCGTTTGGTGTAAGGTGGTCATAAAACTCAGACTGAGCTGTCTTAAGTCAGTCTTTTTCCTGTCTTGACGTTCCGACAAAATCAAACGTGTTTGGTATTATCGTAGATTTGAAGTCTTGGTAGTAAAACCTTATAGTCTGTCACTAAAAACTCAGTGACATTATGGCAGATTGTCTTTAGATGTGAGATGGTGTCTTTTCAGAGTCTGTTAATGTATGGTAGGCATCAGCTAACACTTACACATAACATACTTTGTTTTGCATGTGACTAATGTCTACCACACACAAGTAGACTGTGAAAAGACTAAAGTCTGACTCTATCTCACATCTAAAGACAATTTGTCATGATGTCACTGAGGTTTTAATCACAGAGTATAGGATTTTGCAAAGACTTCACCAGGGTGGGAAATTAGCACCCGCCACCCGCCAATGGCGGGTATTTTTTCAAAGTGGCGGGTGACTTTGCCTTGTTTACCAGCCACAGTGGCAGGTGAATTGTAAAACATTCCTTGTAACGGATTGGACAGTTTTTGTCAAAGAATGCTGTTATTAAGTAACAATGCACAATGCTTATAGGAGTCGCGTTACGTTACTGCTAATGAATCCCCAAAATATCCAGATTTTGCTGCTTCATAATAAAAACATTCAAATACCAACATAACAGAGGACCTTTATTGTGAAGAACTTACAGGAAATGAAACCGTTCACAGCCGGGGCTTTGACCACGCATAGTCGAGTAGCTAGTTTTCAGCGCTAGTCCGTGAGTCCGTGACACATGTAGCTAGCTAGCTGAGCTGAGGTACAGACGAAAGGAAAATGATCTGTTAAAAAATGTGGCGACATGTCCCCGGTGTTAAGAGGCCCGCCGCGGAGTCAGCAGTAGCTATGGATGTACAAACTGTTGAGAGCCAAGTAAAGAAAAAGAGAAGGCACTTCTCGAACAAGTGGCGCATTGACAAACGTACAGCGAAAGACCGTGCAAAACATTTCAGACCGTCCTGCCAACCTGTATACATTTTAACGTCAATGTAGACTAACGATGTTTAAGGAGCTGCTGCCGTTTTAATCCTGTCGGCTTTCTGCTGCTCAGTTCTACCCCGCGACTGACGAGACACACACACACACAGGATGCAGGAAAAACCGGAGATGAGACGTACAGGATGACCTAAATTGAGGACAGCTACACTTGTTATTGTAAGACCAATGATAAGTTTAAGTCCAATAAGTCCTTTATCAAACCGTATGAATGTGTGTCTCAGGCCAGGATAGGAAATTAACTAACAATGTAAAGATCAACAAGCTACTGACACGTAATAAATACATTTATATTAATAAAATATGTATTAATAATAAGTAATTTAATAAAGCAATTAAAAGTATGCTAGTGCACTCTCTTTTATAAATTTGAATTCCGGAAAAAGTGGCTGGTAAAAAATGTAAGTTTTAACTTTGGCCACTTTGGCCACTTTGGCCAAGTTAATTTCCCACCCTGGACTTCACTACCAAGACTTAAAATTTACAATAATATCAAACACATTGAATTTAGTCGGAACGTCAAGACGGATAAAAGACTGACTAAAAAAAGCTCGGACTGAGTTTTATGACCACCTTACACCAAACAATTGAGACGACGCTAGCGCGCCCCAACTCTGGCAAGACTCATGACTTCATTTGGATATTGGAAACTTCTCTGCGACAGTGGAATTGCTTGAAAAGTCGTTTGTTGTAAGATCGGCATAAATTGTAGATTTCATGTATATTCTTAACCACAATAGAAGATTTGAACTGATCCAATATAGCTTTTGCTTCATGTATGTCAAAAGCTAAATGTGTGAATATTTTCCCCAGGCCCCAGCTACAGCGCCAAACTGTGACTGATTCATGTGGAACCACAAATGAAGAATCCTCTGGTTTGGAGTGTGTGTGCATAATTTCTTGCCTTCTTGTCATCTCGTTGAACAAAGCAAAAAACAAAACACTTCAGTACCCCACCCAGACTGCCAAGTGCCACATAGAAAGAATACAGATTAAGTTATTCTCCTAAAGGTTTACACTGCAGCTGTGTTTGGGGTAAAAGCATTGTCATTATGTATGAATTGAATAAATTGACCCTCTGGGTAATGACAGGTCTGGTTGCTGTCACGACCGTCTTCTTTAATGGATACATCTTCTTGGTGAGTCTGTGGAACTACAGGCAGAACAAGAAGTGGAGTCCGTGTGAGACCATCATCCTGGCTCTGTCGATGGCCGACGTGGCTCACCAGCTGCTATGTTACTTCTGGATGACCATGGACGAGCTGGACAGTCAGTGCCACATGTCTGCGATGCCCTACACCGTCATGATGCTGTTAATCCACAGCCTCAAGTTCACCATCATGTGGGACACAGGCTTTCTCACTTTTTACTACAGCACCAAGCTGGTGCACACCCCCAATCACTGCTACACACAGATCCAGGCCGCCATCCTCAGGCACGTCACCTTAGCTGTTTGTCTCATCCCTCTGTGCGGCCTGGGCACCTGCATGCCCATGCTCTTGTTGTTTAACTCTGGCAACTTCACCTTAGCCAACAGAGCCTGTGGGGTTTTAATGCCCAACACGTCCTCTGGCCAGATCTACCAAGCCATGTTTCTGATCCTGGCTGATGTGCTGCCAGGGGTGCTCATGGTGAAATGCTGCATCTCCATCTCCATCCACCTGGCCATCCATCTCCGTCACATGAAAGCCAGCACCAACGCGGCGCACGGGCCCAAGCTGGGCACCCAGATGAGGGTGATCAAGATGGCTTTATCTCTAGTGCTCATCTTCATCCTCTGCCTCGCGGGCGACCTGTACGTCAACTACCAGATAATGGTGGACAGCGAGAACATCATCGTGCTCATGTTCTTCTTCACGTCCATCTACACGACTGTCACCGCCACGGTGCTGATCTACGGGAAAAAGACGTTCTGGAAAGCTCTGATACATGAATTGAACGTCTGCCTGGATATATATCCGTGTTTGGCTCGTCTGGAGGTCCCTGAACAAAAGGTGAAACCCAGCGCTCCTGCAAAAGTTCACACCTGAACCTGCCATTGTCTGAACTTGTTACACACTTTGAAGTGACTTATTCTTTTATCTTTTTGTGCTTGCAATTTCAGTAATAACTAGTGTCCTGCTTTATTGCCATTCATTAAAATGTCTTACTTGAGCAGGGAGAGTAGAGCTGTCAAACTGATCACAGATCATAGATCACAGATCACAGATCACAGCAAGGTAACCAGCTGTTCCTATGAATATTAATATTTCAGTAGAGCAAATAATAGTCAGGCCTGTAAAATAGATCCCCAAGGAGGTTGCCTGGACATGATGTGAATCCATGCCCATCTAGAAATGTTAAAAAATACATGTGACTGCATATTAATAAAACAAGAATATACGTTGTTTTTTTCTCATCACAGATGTTTTAAGAGTTTTTCCTCAGTCAGATTGCAGGTAGTTGAAGCTGTGCACAACGGTTTGAGAGCAAAAAGAAGCATGATGGGGGAAAAGCACTTATAATCGCCACCTTTTCTTGTATAATTGTTCATTGGTCCTTAACAGAAGTGTGCACGCTTGTAATGCCCTACAAAGGCAAAAATTAGTTAATGTCACTTTTGGGGTATTTCAGATCTCCTTTATCATGTGAATAAATATCGTGAGTCAATTTGATTGTTTTAACGAGAAAATAAAGGGCTATGACAACCGTAACATCCAAAACCATACGAGAAACCCCAGCAGAACGCTGAAGTTGAGTTAAGGTGTTCTCACTTGGTTTAGCCAGGCATCCAGAGAGATGTTACTGTACTCTGGCCTCGTCATACTGTCAAAGTTTGTCGCTTTTAATTGTCACCAAACCACGTAACATACACACGACATACCTTTCAAATAAAGTGGCGATGATTCCTATTCTGTCAGTGTCAGCCCGGAGCTAGCTAACTTTATCATGTAGCGCTAACGGTGATGCTGACACACCTCCTCACTTGGCGGACACAGGCATGATCCTACCTTTCCACGCAATCCGATATAATCCATGGAAGATATAATCCATAGCAACGCACGTCATCTGCTGTATCCACAACAATCCATACGTGTTTGAGCCATATTTCCTTCTTGCAGGTGTTCATGTCAAATCTTACACAAATCCATAAAAGCACTAAGCTAGTTATTGCTAACGTCCGTACAAAGTAGGCTAACCTAAATGTTATCTCAGAATTAAAAAGTAGTAATCCAAGTCGAGTTTGTTGACTGTGCATCTTGAGCAGTTTGGTGACCCTTAACCCTTAACCAGGGGCGGTTCTAGGACCAGACCTTAGGGGGGCTCAGCCCCTAATGAGAATATGACACGGATACAGTGCCTTGCAAAAGTGTTAAACATTATATATTTATTGTTAAACAATAAATATTATATTTATTGTTAAACAATAAATATTATATTTATTGTTATATTATATTTATTGTTAAACAATAAATATTAGGTATATTTATTGTTAAACAATAAATATACCTTTGTATTCAATTACAATTAAATTATCTTTATTGAGAAAATATGTCTTGTATTTATTCATACTGTATACTGTACTGCAAAGTAACTTATCTGTCATACTGTTCAACTGTGTTAGTGTTGCCACACTATCCTGATCATTATAGCAGCAAATAGGAACAACCAAAGGTCTTCTATACAATTTAAAACAAATACCATGATGACTAGACCTTGGTTAGGTGTTCTTATAATGGATGTAAGTATGGTGAACAGCAAGCAAATATTGATTATATGTCAGACTGCCTTTTGCCTTTGCATGACTCCTTGTTTTTGGCACATGATACAAAGGCAGAGTACAGTAACTGGCAAACAAGGGTCAAAGGTCAATTTTGAACTCAAGATTTTTTGCATACAAACATTTCTTCATTATAACAACTACTTTTTGGGAAAGTTTTTGGGAAATTTTGGGAGTTCTACCTACAATACTTTTGTCTGGACAAAACAGAAACTTTAAAGTCATTTTTCTCAGTTTCACACTCTAGCGAGTTAAGGTCTTTTGCCTTTGCAGGGCAGTGTACTCGACAGCTCCCAGGTGTGAATGTGTGTAACTGCAACTGTGTGTGTGTGTGGGTGTGAAGCTGGGCGTTCCTGAAAAGTGCACTCTTGCCCAGCAAGCTTACCCTGTGTAAATAGTTTTTTTATTTTTAATGCAGCAGACCTCTTTGCAATGCTCCATTAGTTTACACCCCCTGGCATCACCAAGTGAGGTTCAAAGCAGAGATACAATAGTGCAGCTAATCCCACTCCACACAGAGGCTCGAGATCCCTCCTGCAGCTAAATGGACAAAGTAAGAAAGGCCGTATCTTCCTTTGATGTGGGGGAGTTAAGCCATACCAAGGCCTTGGTTTGCATCCCATCCCCTGTCTTTCACTCTCTGTTGGAGGGAGTTGGGTTTGGCGTGGCAGGGGCAAAAACAGCTCAATATAAGACCGGGCAATATGGATGCAACAGTCAATAATGGAATACAATAATATTATTCTGATGATGGAAGTATTTAGATAAGTAAAAGTACCAATTCAACAATGCCTATTGTCTATTGTAAGTAGAATTCCTGCATTCAAAATCTTGAAAAAGTGCAGGGGCATTTTTACAAAATGAGCCTTAAGTACCAGTGTGTAGGATTTAGTGGCATCTGGCGGTGAGGTTGCAGATTGCAACCAATTGAATACCCCTCTCTAAATTCCCTTTCTGAGCATGTAGCAGAATAATCTACGGTGCCCCTCAGGTAACGTAAAAAAAGTGAAAGGCCCTCTCGAGAGCCAGTGTTTGGTTTGTCCATTCTGGGCTACTGTAGAAACACGCGGTGCAACACGGCGAGCAACGTGGAACAAGACCCGCTCCCCGTGTAGATATGAAGGGCTCATTATACATAAGCTAACGAAAACACAATCATTCTTAGTTTCAGGTGATTTATACACTAATGAAAACATTATGAATATTATATTCCATTTCTGCCAATAGATCCACCTATTTCCTTCACACAGGTGGCCTGAGAACCAGACGAATGTACGAACTCATATTTAATTTGGTCTGGCAGATACATCTGGTCCCCTTCCAGTTGGTTCAGACTGATTTCCAGCCTACCAGATCCTGGCCAGGCCGCGATATTACAAAACCCACTATGGCCACGCCAAGACCTGCCCTAACCCTAGCATTTATTGGCCAGGCGTCCATTCTTACGAAAGGTAACGTAACCCCATTTGTACAGGTCCTATCCCCTGACCAATCGGCTATCCTAACCTTAACCACTCAAGGTCAAATGCCTAATCCCAACCAATCAAGCTGCTTCATAGGGCGTGTATGTTGGCGTGGCCATAGTGGGATTCGTAATTTCGCAGCCGGGCAAATCACAACCGCTTATTTCATATGGGGCAGGTTTGTTACAACTGATAACTTGCAGAGCCTTGGCTCTTTACGCAAAATACTTGATCATCATTGTCATCATCGTCATTTTTGGCTTGGTCCCTCACACCGGGGACACTACAGCGAACTAGACCTAGCTTAGGAAAGAGGAGCACCATTGACCAGCCAAGATGGCTGCAGCTGATGTGAAAGTATCAAAAGTAAAAGTACTCCTGCAGAAAGATGTCTTCCTCATGACTGACATAAATTGTTAGTAGGCCTACTGTTGCATTCATATAGGCCTATAAGTCGAAGTGGAGCTAGCCAATCGGAAGGTTGGTGGTTCGATCCTTGGCCCTGTAGTTCCATGCCGAAGTGTCCTTGGGCAAGACACTGAACCCCGAGTTGCCCCCGATGCTGCGCCATCGGAGTGTAAATGTGTGTGAATGTTTACCTGATGAGCAGGTGGCACCTTGTACGGCAGCCTCGGCCACAGTGTATGAATGTGTGTGAATGGTGAATGGTTCCTGTACTATGTTAAAGCGCTTTGAGTAGTTGTTAAGACTAGAAAAGCGCTATATAAAAACAGTCCAGTCCATTAAACGTTATCAGCTAAGGGACAGATCAGGGCCATATCATCCCTGGCCGAGCCTGGAAGATATTCCTTGGCTGGAGCTGGAGTCAAAGATATTGACAGTCGTGTACTGGAGTGTGGAACAGCAGCTGCTGACTGCCTGTCAGATGATATACTGCCCCCACTTCATGTGCTGAATTGCATCTTGCGGACGCATTAGCATTAATTGCACAACCTACACTCCAAAAGTAACGCAGGATACGCGTGGCAACCATTTTACGTACGCGAACGCTTGATCAAAACCGTTCGCTTAATACATACATGGTTAAAACAGAGACATTCAATACATCCATAGTTATAACAGAGATGGTTTAGTATAGAGGATCGTTGGTTAAAAGCAAGCATGCAGCGGTTCCTAACCGAGGGGTCAGCATAACAAGATAAATGAAAAAAGGAGGGGTTGAGAGATGATGACCAGTTTGGACCTCAAACAGTTATTTAAATTTCAAAATATGTCCCCAAAAGGAAATTATATTAACATCTGTTTTATATAAAAAGATACATTTCTCTGTTTGTTCATCTCACTTCAATTTTGTTGCTGCAAAATGGGATTGTCAAGGAGACAGACTGACCAACACGTATATAATAACAGATCGATACAGTATTGCCGCGGAAAATATCGCGATATTATGCTGTATCGATTTTTTCCCCCACCCCTAATATTCATCTGAATTGTAGTGGAGCTTTTTAACAGTACAGTCTCTGTAGTGGAGTAGAAGTATATAGTAGCATGAAATTTAAATACCCCCCAAAAAAATGCAAGTACCTAAAAATTGCACTTAGGTACAGAACTTGAGTAAATGTACTTAGTTATGTTACACCGTTGTAAAAAGATATTAAAGATTTTGCATCTGTGTAGCTTTCTGCTGGGAAAGACTTAACCAATTGCTTTCCATCGAGTCTTTGTTTGAGTCTCGGTAATGGAAACTATATGTGTGTGTGTGTGTGTGTGTCTGTGTGAGAGAGCTCAGTCTATTTAACTTAGAGTTAAACACAAATGTGTCATTGGCATATTGTCAGTTGAGAATAGGCTGGGAAGACATCTACAACATGAAAGGAATGGGACTGTTGTGATTGATGTCCTCAGATTACATAAAGCATGATGCTGTAAACATGTCTCCATGGAGATGTTCCTGTGCATCCAGCGAATCCTGGCAGTTGCAACGCTGCTCTCCTTGCATGAGTGAACATCACTTCAAATGTGTTTTTTTTTTTTTGCAAGTGGTTTTTTCCCCCCTCTCTCTCTCTCCCCAAAAAAAAACACACCCCCCACACACCCTTAACCCCCCCCCCCCCCCCCCAAACAACAACAAAAAACCACAAAAACCCCCCCCCCCCCCCCCCCCCCTCCCCCTTTTTTTTTTTTTTCTTTTTTCACCTTTACAAAATAAACCCCCCTCCCCAAAACCCCCCCCCCCTAATTGTATTTGAAATTCATAAATCAACAGTTGCATGCCAGTTTATCAGATGTTTTGAGCTCGAATGGGTAATTTTTCACCCTATCATCAGCGTCCAAATGACTGTCTGTGGGAGCGCCAAGTTTCCAAGGAGGAGGGCACAGAGACTAATCTGTATTCACTGTGTTGACAGGATTGTGGTAAAGAGATGAAGATGCCTTTCTAAAAACAATCAACAAAATCAAGAGTTTGCTGGTCAATAAGTCTTTATTTTTGTTCAGTCAACAGCTTGTTCATAAAAAAAGATCATTATATATCTCTTGAGGCATTGTTTGTATAAAATGTATTTGATGCTGGTTAGGAAATGCGTAGTGTACAAAAAAGTGAATCCCTCGTAAAACAATTTAAGATCCGAGAATGAAACGCTTAATTATCTATTCAATTTGATCATTTTCAAAAGGCGTACATGCATAGATTTAGCACTCTGAAGGCACTAAAATGGCATTGCTTCTTGTAAAACATTGAAACAGCGCACAGTAAAGCGGTAGGTTGAAATTAACCTCAATTAATGCTGCATACAAATAAACCATCTTTGTACACGCTGGGTGTGCAAAACAATGGGAATATTAAAATTCAATGAATAGCAATAATTTACACTTCAATAATGAATTGAAAAAAAAATAGAAAATCTAAAAGACCTGAAATATAAAACTAAAGTGAACTTCAAAAGGCATTTATGTGTGTACCATACAGCGTCTAGGATTCTTTAAAGGACTAGTTCCAAATGTTGGGAAGAGCGCTTATTTACTTTCTAGGCAAGAGTTAGTCGAGAAGTTCGATGCCACTCTCAGATCTGTACGGTAAATACGTAGCCTCCAGTTTAGAGTGCGGATCGGGACGCATTTTTCTGTCCGAGCCCAGCCCGCATCCGACAGAGCAGTAACCGAGCCCGGCCCGAGCCCGACAGGCATTAAGATATTTATGGCCCGACCCAAGCCCAACACAGTTGAAATCAAAAATATTTTTCTCATACTAAATGACACGTACGTTTGTAGGAAAGCATTCGGAAATGTCAACAGATGAGCGCATTAGTGCACACGGGGCAACAAGCGCACGTTAACACAGGCGCGCGATACATAACAAGCTTTTTTTTTTTTTATTTAAAATGTTCAATGCCTTATTGCGCTGATGTGACCGAGCCCGACCCGAACCTAGGGCTGTGCTCGATTTAAGAAATTCTTAGTCGACTAACACTCATTCAATTGTATGGACTAATTGATTAGTTGATTTAATCGACAGATCTGTAAATCTGAGGTTCTCCGCAAAGAGTGTTTACCAGAGATGTGCTCGTACGTTTCTTGGAAATAAGTCATTCAGCATGAAAAAAGCATAAAACATGACTAATCAACTAAAGAAATCTAAGTTGACTAAGACCAAAACGACCGATTAGTCGACTAATCGACTAAGAGGGAGCAGCCCTACCCGAACCCGAACATCATTTCTAAATATTTGTCCGAACCCGACCCGGCCCGGCCCGCCGGGTACTGCCGGGCTCAGTTCGGGTATCCTCTACTCCAGTTAGCTTAGCTTAGCATAAAGACCAGAAACAAGGTGAAACCGCTAGCCTTGCTCCATGCGAAACCCCACATAACCCCTCGTCAAACCACATTTTTATTTTGATATAACATGTTAATTAGTAAGCTTCAGTGCTGGAAGGCAGATTTTGTTGCTTTTATACAGAGCCAGGCTAGCCGTTTACTCCAGTTTCCGGTCTTTATGCTATGCTAAGCTAAGCGAAGCAGCTACTGGCTCCAGCTACATATTTACCA